>NC_052506.1:80228403-80258578 GCF_014356525.2 Nilaparvata lugens
GGAACCTTCAAATGAGATACATCTTCTGGTAATTGCATTCTATTTTCAATGAGTTCCTTATTTAGCCATCAGAATAGACTACTTATTTTGTTTTTCGCCACATGTGCTTTAAACTTGTGTGTTGGCAATGAAATGAATTGAGAAGAATCATATTTTGGTAGAGAGTTAGTGGGGAGGATATTTTTAATATTCTTTCCGAAGAATGGACATTGATATGTCCAAAGCTCCGCCAATTTATGTAGATGCATAACAATTTAATTATCTATGGTTATTATATTACAAATTACTTTTTCATATCATATACAGTTCAATAATTATTTTCTTAGTCTATATTATGTAAATTCATCTATAATTTTGCTGTATTGTAAGCTATTGTATATAAGTGTATAAGCCAGTATATTGTAATCTACATAAATAAAGTACTCAATCAATCAATCAATCAATCAATCAATTTCTCTCCCAAATATGGAATAATTTGGCACGATTAGGCTCATAGAAACTTGAATTGAATTGAGCTTGGAATACTCAATACTCAATATCGGGGACCGAGCTTCGCTCTGGAGTACAAAAGCATAAAAAATTATTACGAGAGAAGAAATTATAATAGCATTCAAACAGAAATGTTCTATCCAATCATAGTAAATTCAGATCAATTCCCAGAGGAACGCAAACATTCCCCTCACAAAGGCCAAGTTGCACAAAAGCCGGACAAATTTTAATCCTGATTAACTTCACGTGAACCAAATCAGAGAAGACAATTTCAAAAAGACTGATCTACTGAAATATATTTATCAGGATTGAAAATAACCCGGCTTTTTGCAACCGGCACTAAGTACCTCATTGAATGATTACAAAAGTTCAACAGTTGAGTGATAATTTTGATACAGTCCCATCCCACACATGAACTCGCTCATTCACTTCCATCATCAACAGACGACGAAATAATTATTATCAACTGTTTTTCCAATGATGAATAATAATTATCCTTTCAATATCCTTCAGCCAGTTTTCCCAGGGATGAGACCTGGTGCATTCAAAAGTTTATATTATAAACTTACTATGTTTTGAATTTCGTGAGAATCGTTAGAGCCGTTTTCGAGATCCGGTGAAGTACAAATATATAAACATCGAAACATCTAAACATTTAAACATCTAAACATCTAAACATCTAAACATCTAAACATCTAAACATCTAAACATCTAAACATCTAAACATCTAAACATCTAAAGATCTAAACATCTAAACATCTAAACATCTAAACATCTAGACATTTAAACATATAAACAGAAGTTGCTCATTTAATAGTATAGGATTAATCATTACTCACTACCTACTTACCAATCATAATTCGATTACTCATTGCAAATTTAGTGCCGGTTGCACAAAAGCTGGTTGAATTTCAACCGTGATTAATTCCACGAGAACCAATCAGAGATGCCGTCTTATAAAAATGACCTAATAGAAGATTAGAGAACCAATCAGAGAAGCCGTCTTATGAAAAAGACCTTCTCTGATTAGTTCTCGTGGAATTAATCACGGTTAAAATTCAACCGTGATTAATTCCACGAGAACCAATCAGAGGAGTCGTCTTATGAAAAATACCTTCTCTGATTGGTTCTTGTGAACTTAATCTTGGTTAAAATTTAACCGGCTTTTGTGCAACCGGGCCTTATCGATTCAATAATGAAAAACTGAAGATAGGCCTTAGCCCTAAAGCTGCGTTCACATTGATCAAGTTTTCATAACCTCTAGATAATTTTGAAGTACAAAGCCTTCTCAATATAGAAGTTTTTTTCTCAATCTCCATACTTTTATGGCATCATTCTCTCCTATACAGTTATTTTTACTCATTCTGCATTGACTGACAATTGTTTTTATCTCATTTTTCCATTTGTAGGTTACATTGTACCCTTAACATTCAAGTTTAATTCAAAAGTCAAATATATTCAACATTTACTCGAATCAACAAAACTTGAAAGGGTCACTCTACATTGGTGTAGTGGATGTGGGATTCTGCTCTTGTAGACTTGACTCCAAGTTCGTAAAATACATTTATTTCATTCACATAATGTATTTACATACTTTCAAGAAGACTTGAAGGATTTGAAGAAACTTGAGCAAGTTGAAATTAGTCAAATTCGATGAGGTGGAATTCCACAATATGGTGCAAATTTTATTAAACTTGACTAATCTAAACGCCTTTTTATTTTAGGGCCGGTTTCCGAGCTCGGGATTAGGTAAGTTTTAAACAGCTGGAGTCAGAGAATTGGCTTTCCAAAACGAGGCGTAGTTGCCGTAAATAGTTGCAGCAAAATAAATGTTTATTTTCTCATTTCTATAATTAATTGGAAACGTTTCTCCTTTACGAAATGAGACATTCCTAAATAATTCAAAATAGTTGAAGCTTTACACTATTTTCTCTTTATATGATGTTCAATTTTCCATTTTTCTCGAAATTTATTTTAAACGTGACCTTGGCTATGACTACGACTACGCCTCGTTTCGGCAAGCCAATTTTCTGTCTCCAGCTGTTTAAAGTCTAGTACTCAGCCAAATCTCGAGCTCGAAAACCGTCCCTTAGTATCTTTAATCCCGAAATTTAGTACATCAATTTTCCACGAGCATCACCCCGAAATTTCATATTGTTCTTTACCTATTTCATACTTCTCAAGGTGACAGATAATATCTATATATATATATATATATATATATATATATATATATATATATATAAGCGAAATGGCACTCACTAACTCACTGACTGACTGACTGACTGACTGACTCACTCACTCACTCACTCACTCACTCACTCACTCGCATAACTAAAAATCTACCGGACCAAAAACGTTCAAATTCGGTAGGTATGTTCAGTTGGCCCTTTAGAGGCGCACTAAGAAATCTTTTGGCCATATTTTAACTCTAAGGGTTGTTTTTAAGGGTTTAAAATTCGTCTTTCAGCATGTATATTCTTCTTCTCCCAATCTGTCAATTATAATTGAAATTTCCATATCATATGTTACTATAGAACTATAATCTAGATAGAGTACCTCGTCGAAACAGTTGTTAACTGGCAACTAATTTAATAATTTTGTCAGGTTGGCATTAAGTTGAGTTGACTTTGTTAGGTTGGCACCAAGTTGAAAATTTAAATGCATTTATCGCGGAAAAATCTATTGGGCACTGCTACTTCAATCCTGGGAATATTATATTACTAGCCGTCCGGCTCGCTTCGCTCGCCATATCCGTTTAGACAGACGTTTAGTCTGGACCCCCGACTGGATCGTCCTAACATATGATAAAAATGCTGAAATGAAAAATGCAGGCGGACGGAGCGAGCCTGCTGATCTCATTCTTGGACGATCCAGTCGGGGGTCCAGGGGGCGGAGCCCCCTTGCTAGACGGATATGGCGAGCGAAGCCAGCCTGACGCCTAGTACACAATATATCTATACACCTTCAATCACCATACATCTCAAGGTGACAGATAATAGCTCTCCAGACACCCGGTCGGTTTACACCTTAAGCTGTGTCCCACTTTTAGCCCTTGCATTAGTGATGAATCCGAATCCGGATGAAGACGGAGCAAAAACTGGAGACTATTTAATGTTTTCTGGTGAATAATGAATCGGTTGGGGAAGATGGAAGGAAGGTCTCAATCGATTCAGGTGTCATTTTCTGTGCTAAACGCAGCCCAGTTTGTGTTCAACGTTACGCTCTGTACAGTACTGGAGTGGGGTTCGTTCATGGAACATCGGTTTTACACACAAAAAATGTTTAAAACGCCAAATTCCAAACTCCAAATTCCAAATTCTCATCAATATTTGTCATCAACAGTGTTGTTAAAGTAGTGTACAGTGAAGTCTAGACATAGAAACTCTCATGAAGTGTAGAGGAACTATTGATTGACTCAGGTACTCGCCGGTATACGAGCACTGCACCAGCCTACTTCTACTCTGTACATAGTTCGATAGTGCTCCGTCAATAACTATCAGATAACTTTAATGTGTTTCAAGTGGCAGCCTCTTCAATCCATCAAACTCAAATCATGATTTACCCTTCAAACTACGACGATGATTACCAGCAGGATATCGGTGAGTTATTGTTTGTATTTCCATTACTATGATATAAAATTAGGAACTATAAATTGTAAAAAATGATTGTAGCATCAATTCTCTGTAAAATTATTGTCAACAATGATTGATTTATGTGATTAAATCCCTGAATCTGGTATAATTCATATTGTTTGTATTTTCATTACTAGGATATAAAATTTAGGAACTATAAATTGTAAAAACTGATTGCAGCATCAATTCTCTGTAAAATTATTGTCAACAATGGTCAATTTCTGATGTGATTGAATCCCTCAATCTGGTATAATTTCTATTGTTTGTATTTTCATTACTAGGATCTATAAACTGTGAAAAATGATTTTAGTAGCGTTTTTCCGTAGAATAATTGTCAACAATGATTGATTTCTGTGATTAAAAACCTGAATCTAGTATACTTTCTATTGTTATGTCTTTTTTGTAGCCACGAGGCTAAGCTGATTCTAGATTAATTAGTAGTGGCTGGCTGGTCCCACCTGATGAAAAACTCAATCATTTTCCTATAAAATCTATTGAAAAATTGTTTCTAATCTATGATCTTGTGATTGGTTGCATGATTTTTCATATTCTTTGCTTTTCAAGCTCAATCTGGGAACCATCCCAAGTAGTATAATTTTGTTAGGGGTTTTCCATGACGCATTGAAGTCAACAATGTAAATTGACTCGTAAAAAATTCTGCTTCACTAGCTCGTCAATGTTAATTCCACAAATAAGAGTATGAAAAGTGAAGTGAAGATAGCATTTCAAGTAGGAAATAGCACACTATTACAAAAGTATAGAAACACAGATAATCAATAACTCATAGTATCATATATATTTCTTAAAATAATCTCGTTTATTTTTGTTGTTTAGGATTTGTTACAAATCCACTCATAGATTCATGATCCCTTCGATTGCGTCTATCTTGGTCTAAAACTAGGTCTGAAAGTGGGTATAAAACTATGCTTGAAACTAGATCTAAAACTAGGTCTTAAGTAGACATATCAACTTAAAAATATTCAGGTTGATACGAAATAGCTGTCATTATTTATGACAATATGGCAATAAATTATGACATTATTAGCTGTCAATATGGGAATCTTATTGAGGTATAGATGTTTCAATGATTAGTCAAGTTATCATCATCATAATCTCTTTTAATTCTCAATTAATTGTTATACATAAATCTGTGAGTTTCAATAATAGTAATTAAAGAGAGATCAATAAAGTGAGAAGATGTTTTATGCTGTGTTGAGCTGGAGCTGTCATCGATTCCAATCATAGATGATAAACACGATGCTGAGTAGTTTGATTGGAGATAGGAGCAATCCAGGGTGCAACCGATAGTAAATAGGGTTTATAGTAGCCCGAGGATAGTAAATAGGGTTTATAGTAGTCCAAGGACAGTGAATAGTGTGTATAGTAGCCCTAGGGTTTATAGTAGCCCAAGGATTAAATAGGATGTAAAGGAGTAAATAGGATGTGCCTTTAGTGCAGCACAACGTTGGTAGATGATACATATTCCTTCTAGAATTACGATTACTTCGTACTAGCTCTTGGATCTTCTTGAAATCATTGACAGAGTTATTGGGACTAGTCCATACTATAGAATCATAAAAATTATAACAGTTTTTGAAGAAAAACAACCGGTTGAGCCCAAAACGTTCCGTTTACTGAACCTTAATAACCACAATGATTATCTTCGCTCCCAAAAACGTAACTTAAACTATAAAAATGAGCAATGTTAGTAGTCAAAAGCCAATTCTAATGATTTCCAGGAATAGATCTATATATGAATAAGGTCAAATTCAGATATCCAATAACGTAGGTGGACTGGAATTGGGCTATGTATTTTCTCCAACAATTAAATTCCAATTTTGTTGAAAAATATGAACAGATAATTTATTGATAATGTCAAATTCAAATATAAAATAGCGTGGGTAGTATAAAAATGAGATATGTTTTGTCTTCGACCATAATTGAATTCCATTTTCTTCAAAAATATATGAATCATATCCAATCCTAATGTATTTCATGAATAGAAATAGATGATAAATCGATGATGTCAAATACAGTTATTGAATTAAGTTGGTAGTCTAAAACTGGGCTACGCTTATCTCCCACAATCTATTTCCAATGAATTTTTAGATTTCGATCCAATTCAGATCTGGGATCAAAATGGAATATCGCCTCAAAATATTTCGGAATTATGTGATACGGTATCTTCGATTTAATTCAAAACCAGAATCTGGTTTATTTTCTAGAACTGGAATCAATATTGAATATGGATATACGCTTCTCAGGAAATAATGTTGTGTTATTTTCCAAAATTCAATTCCAATGTAGGCTATTCTAAAAAAAATATATGAGAAATATCGATTTAATGCAGATCCGGGAATGAAAGTGGAATACCGCCCCACAATATCGCGAAATGACGACTAGCATTTCTCTGCAATAAGCTGTTATCAGTCACTATCTGATGGGTGATAAGAGGCGCGGGCTACAAGCATTGTGATGTAAATATTAACAGGGGAGCGGAGCCTGCGTCTGGGCTTGAGTGGGTGAAGGCGTGCTTCTCGAAAAGTCCACCAGGGGCGCCACCCTGGCTGAGCGTCGTGTAACCCAGTTTAGATCGTTGAGCGTTCGGGTTGAGAGCACGGCGCTCTCTGGTGGTGGAACGGGGCAATGCTGTTGCACTCGCACTACTCCCCAGTTAGGAGGGGGGCTCGGCTCCTAGAGGCTCCCGAAAGTGCTACTTGTGTCAGTGGTGCTGGTGCTTGCTAGTGTGTGTTATTCATGACAACACCCAACTCATCTGTCGTCGAGTGTCGCGAATTCGGTCAGTGATGGCGGCACGTGAAAGCGAACTGCAGTCGCAGGATGACAAAAACGCGGAAGACGAGGAAAAACATTCGCGTCGCAACTCGGAGGCGGAAAACTTGCTAAATTGTGGAGCGGTTGACATTGCTGTGGTGGGCCGAAAAGATACGCCAAGTATGTATTTCAAATTTATCCACACCTTTCACCCGACCTCTTCTTCTCAATCTAGTTGTCACCCCATCTCGTCGTGATTTGGGGGAGAGGGAGAATTGATCCCTCCCAGACCACGACTGTTTGACAGCTGACTTTTGTGAGGTTATGTAATGCAAACCATGTGCTGAGTACAGTAACTATATTATAACCAGGCTACATAGTTATATAGTTACTGTATGGTGTTGCGTGCTCTAAACAAATTGAATTGTCATTCCTTTTAATTCACTGATGCACTTTTTACCACTTCATTCATCCCTCCATACCTCTCCAGTATTATCTCGTAATTTCTCCACTCTATGCTCTCAATTTCCATATTCATTCTTGTACTTTCCTCTCCATCGTATATTTTATCCACTGGATTCACTAAGCATGGTGATTTAGATGATGATTATAATTGTGATATGAAGGTTATTGTGTTATTAGTGTAATGACTGTAGAATGGAGATCATAATAATTGAGATATGTAGGGTATTGTGATATTGTTGTAACGACTGTAGAATGTAGATCATGATATTGTAATATGTAGGGTATTGTGATATTGATGTAATAATTTTGGAGTGTAGATCATCATAGAAGGGTACAATGATTCTATGCTGTTGATCTTCATTAAAAGTTGCTTAAGAAACTTTGAGTACCTTATCAATAAATAAATAAAATGAATAAATAAAATGTTTATTCCCCCCAAAAAAAAACTAAAAAACAACATCAATTACACAAAATATTAGATAAATTACAATAATTACATACAATAGTTAGTTACAAAAAATTCATATAATGTGTCCTCTACTTGTTTAGTGTTTTCTGTGTGGATATTGACCTACTCCACTATGGCCTACCATGTTCTAGACAATGAAACAGATTTTGTCAAGATAATTTCAATTTATCTACATCTCAGACAGGTGTTTCAAGATAAATGAATGAAATAGATATTGACAAGCTGTCAAATATTATCAGTTTGGACAGTTAATTATTATCAATTTTATCAGTCAGTTATTATTGACATTTACAGTCGGTTTCATCCATTCATCATTGATTTATTATCGATCTATTCAATCCAAAATGTATAGTAGCTTCAGTAGTTCATATTTATTTATACATTGATACGTACAGTATCATTCTCAACTATGAATGATTGAGAGAGGAACAAGAGGCTTGAAGCCCTAAACTATAAAGCTTATAGTGATTTGAGTAGTTTCAACTTATAGTGCTTCATAGAAGTAATTTATGGTTCAGATTCCACAACTGTATTCCAACAGTAAAGATCATTTTATCGATTTTTCTAATAGTTTATTTCCACTAGGTATTTCAATTTTGTAATTATTTATCAGTGAAGACAACATATCGATCTTTCTGGTAATCTAGAATTCACATACGAAAATTCATACCTGTTTCATATAAGAGAATATTTCTAATTAGTACTCCTTTATCAGTGAAGACAACGTCGTATTAATCTTCCTGTTAATCTATTTAGTATTTGAATACAAGGAATTTCTACCTGTCCACCTGTTGGATAAGAGAATATTTAAGCAGAACACATAATCTATTTTTTGTGTGAGAAATGCTATATTTTATATGAATGTGCAAGTTTATTGACTGAGCGAAGTGAGGTCTAAGATTCAAGTCGACGTTTCTGCATTTCTCTCTATTGACCGAGCGAAGTGAGGTCTAAGATTCAAGTCGACGGTTTTGAATTTTTCTTTATGTTTATATTTTTGTTCATATTCATGTTTATATTTATGTTCCTCATTTACAGCGAAACGCAGCAATAGGTTTTCATGAAATTTGACAGGTATGTTCCTTTTTGAATTTCGCGTCGACTTATAGGCTACATACGGTTTTTTTTGAAATTTTGCATTCCAAGGATAATACAAAAAGAAAAAAAGTCTCTTTTGAATGCCAATATTACCGTAAAAATCAGACTATAGAATTATTCATCATAAATCAGCTGTCTAGTGGACTATAATACTACCCGTTCAAAAACATCGAACATCTTGAAAATGTATGTTTCCATCAACGTTAGTAGACAGTTTTGTCTACTGAATTTGTCTTTCCATAGGCTGAGGCCATGATTCAAGTTTGGAGTTTGGGGTTATTGATAGAAAAATTTTTTTCACATTTTTCTTTTTTAATCTGATGATTAAAATTACAACAAATATTATTGAAAAGAAATTGATTTCTAAAATCATGAAAATTGAGAAATGAAGTTTGTAGGAAATTAGTATTATGGTAGTTTATTTCGTGTATTTCAACACACCGAGTTTTTGCCAACACGACAACACAGAATGTTCTCTGATGGGTTGATTGGATTGGCGTATCGACGGCAACCAGACCTGATAACAGCGCTCACACTCACATTCCGGGACAAAACGTCACGGTACGATAGGGCAGAAAGATCTATGTTTATTTAGGATTTTTTCTAGACATTTTAAATTGTTAAATTATTTATTAATTTTTGAGAAAACATAGCAAGTAACTTACTGAGCGCGAGGTCTACTGTTCACAGAACTACTAGTTATTAATGAAGAATGCTCCCACACACTTAACACCACTCACACAGCTGATAGCTCTCTGTCCTTTGCTAATATTTTCTCAAAACGGCACGATGAATGGATAATATCGGGGCACCGAGCTTCCCTCGTTATTTATTTATTGCTTAACAGAACACAATTTTATTAAATTATTGGGGAAGGACTAACATGCACAGCCCAAAACTGTCTCTCCCCCGAATTTTTATTTATACACTATAAATAGTTCAAGAAGTAGGTTACGTTCCATACACTTAAATTCAGGTCCAATTTTCAGTCCAAAAATATTTGAAAACAGAAAAGTTCAAATTTAGATTGTTTACAAACCATAATGAATAACAAAATAACACTCACCAATCACTTAAAACTGTAAAATAATGATTAGGTTTAAAAGTTATAATATACGCTAATTTAGAATGATATACCATGTCATATCAACAAATCAGATTATTTTGATTTGACAAGTCGATTAAAATTTCCTAATAAAATTTCTCCTGAGATAAGCCGATTGATCACACAGCTGAACATAATTCTGTCTCTCTCCCACACAGGCACACGCATCATCTGTTATCGACAGACGACGAAATTAAAATCTGTTTTTCCAAGGATGAATAACTGTTATCCTTTTCATGTCCTTCAGCAAGCTTTCCCAGGGATGAGACCTAGTGCAAACGAATTTTTATATTATAAACCTACTGACAGAATCCAAGGTCAGGGCAGTGGACTGTGAATGATAGTTGGTATTAATATCTACAAATAAATCTTTGAATTCTGTGCATAAAAATACTGATAGCTTGAAGTGTGGTAAGTACGCCAATAGAAGACCAAATGAGTCAACAAGATAAGATTTAATAATAATAAAATAATAATAGGCAGATGGCCGCATACAAAAACAATTGTAGGTAGATTGAGTCGAAAGATCTTGGGATAATTACAACATATGATAAAAAACGTTAGAGAAATACAAAATTTAAATGGAATTAGGTCAGTGACATTAATGACCATTAAAGCCTGACAATAATCGAAAAGGTAATATTAATGATACCTGAATTGCGAATATAAATTGAGTGCTATAATGAAAAGTTATTGCTGCAAATTTCAATCTTAATGATTTACAAAAAGAATAATAATAAATGACAATAAGCTGTAGATAGTGCTCAACAAATAGAGTACATTAAAATATAGGCGGCATAGGCCTTCAGTAAATTAAATGTCAAGTTAGACATCAATTGAACAATTAATAGGCGTCAGTGGCCTCAGTGAATTGAATGTCAAGATAGACATCAATAGTACAAAAGGAATAATAACAGATGACAATGAGCTGTAGATAGTGCTCAACAAATAGAATACAGTAATATAGGCGGCATAGGCCTTCAGTAAATTAAATGTCAAGTTAGACATCAATTGACAAAAGGAATAATAATAAATGATAATAAGCTGTAGATAGTGCTCAACAAATAGAGTACATTAAAATATAGGCGGCATAGGCCTTCAGTAAATTAAATGTCAAGTTAGACATCAATTGAACAATTAATAGGCGTCAGTGGCCTCAGTGAATTGAATGTCAAGATAGACATCAATAGTACAGAAGGAATAATAACAAATGACAATGAGCTGTAGATAGTGCTCAACAAATAGAATACAGTAATATGGGCGGCATGGGCCTTCAGTAAATTAAATGTCAAGTTAGACATCAATAGAACAATTAATATGCGTCAGTGGCCTCAGTGAATTGAATGTCGAGATAGACATCAATAGATCAATTAATAGGCGTCGGTGGCCTCAGTGAATTGAATGTCAAGATAGACATCAATAGATCAATTAATAGGCGTCGGTGGCCTCAGTGAATTGAATGTCAAGATAGTCATCAATAGATCAATTAATAGGCGTTGGTGGCCTCAGTGAATTGAATGTCAAGATAGACATCAATAGATCAATTAATAGGCGTCAGTGGCCTCAGTGAATTGAATGTCAAGATAGACATCAATAGATAATTAATGGGCGACAGTGGCCTTAAAATATCACTTGTAAAGCCAAGGGTAGCTGTCAAATCCAATGAAAATAGTTGTTAATATTGAGTACAATTATATAGGTGGCATAGGCCTTCAGTGATTTGAATGTCAAGATAGACATCAATAGAATAATTAATAGGCGTCAGTGGCCTCAGAATATCACTTGTAAAGCCAAGGGTAGCTGTCAAATCCAATGAAAATAGTTGTTAATATTGAGTACAATTATATAGGTGGCATAGGCCTTCAGTGATTTGAATGTCAAGATAGACATCAACAAAACCATTAATAGGCGTCAGTGGCCTCAGTGAATTGAATGTCAAGATAGACATCAATAGATCAATTAATAGGCGTCGGTGGCCTCAGTGAATTGAATGTCAAGATAGACATCAATAAAACAATTATGTAATACATACATAAATGAAAATTGAATAGAACGATTTACGTAACCTGGATAAAATTTTGAAGAGGAGATGCAGCCAGGCAGACAGGCAAGGAATCAGCAATACCCAAAGAAACAGGACATCAGCAAGCGACGATGTGATCTGGCCATGCGATGACAAGAATGGAAGCGTCCACCACAGCAGGCAAATCCCCTAGTGGAAATGTGAACAGGAGCATGTAGAATTCCAAACGAATAATCCAACTTTCAAGTTGGAATTTTTAAATTGATTTCCAAATGGTAGAGATGATGAACTTGGAAGTTTGAGTTACACGAGGTGAAGCCAATTGTTAGAAGAATGGCAATTGAAGCCCACACAAGGTTGTGAACTTGACAAAGTTTATCAGCATAAATATGCGAAGAAATTGATGAATAGTTGAATCACAATTGAAGAATAGAATATACGAATTAATTTGAAGGAGTAATTCACACTTTAAAAACGTTCTGTAGATCAGATAAATAGCGATAAACGCCCACACGAGGTTGCAATTTTGACACAAAGTTTATCAGAGTAAATAAGTGAAGTAATCGATGAATAATCGAATCACAATTGAAGAATGGAATAAACGAATTAATTTGAAAGAATAATTCACACTTAGAAACGTTCCGTAGATCAGATGAATAGCGAAAAACGCCCACACGAGGTTGCAATTTTGACAAAGTTTATCAGAGTAAATAAGTGAAGAAATCGATGAATAATTGAATCACAATTGAAGAATGGAATAAACGAATTAATTTGAAAGAATAATTCACTTTTGAAACGTTCCGTAGATCAGATGAATTTGGATGAAAAGTTTAGACCGGGCGCGATATGTGCACACACCAACTAGACTCCATTGAAAGACAAGGAAACCGCTAATGCTGGGCTGAAAAAAGGGACATGCCGGATGTGTTTGAAACATTAGTAAAACGTTTACAAACGTTTGGTGGAAAAGTAACAAATATCAAGAAAGTAAGATGCCTAAAGACAAAATAAATTCCAAAAAATCGAATAGTACAAATATTAAAATTGAAACAGCAAATAACACGACGAATAATACGAATAATATGGGAAACCAACTTGATTAAAGCAGTGCCGTAGAACCGTGACTGTGACGTCACCGGACAGCGCAGACGGAAAATGACGACATGATGTCTATGTAGTAGCGGAACAAGTAACAAGTGGAACCGTTCCAATAAATGCTTTGTCAGATTTTACATAAACTGGGCCCCTTGTGTCATACGGGGGTATGGCACAATAAGAAAATAGAGAAATATGTAAAATCTGGCTAGGCAATTGGAAATTGAAAACTGGGCCCCATGTGAGAACCAGGGGAAAAAACAATGAAACCTAAAAATACAACATGAACCATAAGAGCAAGGGGATTAACTAGAATCCTCATCAATGGGAAGAGGTGCTAAACTCGAAATAGCTCTCTTAAAGGTGCCAGAGGGAGTGAGAACAGTGACAACTCGAACCTTGTCGTCCTTACCGGGATGAACTTCAGTAATGCGCGCCAGCTTCCAAGTGGACTGCGCAGAACCAGGATCCTTCAAGATGACAACCGTACCGACCTTCAAATTTTCACAATTGTTTAGCCATTTGCCTTTTTTCTGAAGAGTGGCTAAATATTCACGATACCACCTATCCCAAAGCTCCTGGATAGAAACAGCAAGTTGATACCAACGTGAACGATGATCAATGTGTTTGGTGTTAGGCGGTAAGAAGGGTAATGACGTAAGTGGACGTCCAATCAAAAAATGACCTGGAGACAAGTAGGCAAGATCATGTGGATCTTCCGACAAGGGAACAAGAGGGCGCGAATTCAAGATGGCTTCGACCTGAGCAGCAAGAGTACAGGTTTCTTCAAAGTTAAATACCTTGTTGAATGTAACTACATGGAATATGCATTTGAAGTTTTTTACCGCATTCTCCCAGAGTCCACCGAAGTGCGGAGCCCGAGGGGGAATGAAGTACCATTGGATGTTGAGTACAGACATAGTGTCATGAATATCTGATTTGAGACGATCAGAGGACAAAAATTCGTGGAGCTCACGTAGCTCATTGTTGGCACCAACGAAAGTTGTGGCATTGTCCGAAAAAATAGAATGTGGAATGCCACGACGAGCAGAAAACCGAATCAGAGCGGCAATAAATGCCTTGGAAGTAAGTTCCGAGACAGTTTGAATATGAATGGCACGAGTTACCATACACACAAACAGCGACAAGTATGCTTTAGAAAAGGTATGAGATTTGGGGCCGCCTACACGGATGGAAATAGGACCGGCGTAATCCAAACCACAATTATAAAAGGGAAAATTAGCCTGAACGCGGGCCGCTGGTAAACTACCCATGATTTGCTCAGAACGAAGAGCCGAAAAGCGAAAACACATTATGCAATGCCGCAATACACTTTTGATGGTGCGACGGGTGGAAGGAAACCAAAATCGTTGTCTTACACTGGCCATGGTGGCCTGCACACCAGCATGACTTAGACGACGATGGTGAGCAACAATCAATGCACGAGTGAATTTGTGATTGCTGGAATATTTGATGTTTATAATCAAAGGAAGCATTTGCATTTTGCAAACGTCCACCAACTCTGAGCAGTGAATCTGAGTGAATGAATGGTGACAAGGCTTTAATAGAACTATTAGGCAATGGCTCCTGATTTTGACGCAATGCTTTAAGTTCAGCAGAGAAGGCCTCTTCTTGAATGGATTTGAAGATACAATTTTCAGCTTCTGAAATTTCAGAGATAGCTAATTGACCAAAGCGCAGAGTGACTGAATTTTGTTTCCTACAATTATGAATGAACCGTAGAACATATGCTGTTGTACGAACGATTTTGTGATAAGTGGAACAACTATTGATTATGCCTGAGATAACATCATTATGAGAAGAAGTAGTAGCTGATACCTGAACTGAATGAGAACTGATTTCCTGAACTGATATCTGAACTGATTTCTCTAACTGATGAGAGACATCATTTGAAGTTAGAAAATTCGACATGACCCTACGGGGAGCGGCCACAGGCGAAGCAGGGAGGCACGAACGAGGTGCTGCAATAGGACGAATAGTTTTACAAGAACCAAATATGACCCAACCTAGACTGGTTTTTTGAAGAATGGGAGCATTTTGAGCTAGATACAATTTACCAGGCTGAAGAACAGATGCGAATATGCCAGCACCAAGTAACAAATCTACAGGCTTAGGCTGATCAAACAATGGATCCGCTAATTTGAGTTCAACAGGAATTGAAATTCTAGAAAGATCAATGTTCACACTAGGAACATTAGATGATATGCTTTCAACTACAATACAATTTTCTTCAACCGACCACAAACGATCAGATGAAGACAAGCAAACTGAATGAGAAATAGATGATTTGGTCTTATTCTCACCTACACTATGAATCAAAGTGTCAGAATACAAGGTAGCAAGTGACAATTTTTCAGCCAACCTAGTTGACATCAAATTACAATCAGAGCAAGAATCTGAACCATGACGGAATTCAAAACAGCATTCTTACCCTTGGAGGGAGCAAAAGATTGAGAATGAATAACATTTGAAGTTACCTTATCCTTAGAAGTAGGCTGAGTGTCTCGTGATTGAGGATACGACCTATGAAGAACAGTGTGGTGACTCTTGCAACAAAGTGTACACGATTTGTCT
Organism: Nilaparvata lugens; assembly: GCF_014356525.2. Taxonomy (NCBI): domain Eukaryota; kingdom Metazoa; phylum Arthropoda; class Insecta; order Hemiptera; family Delphacidae; genus Nilaparvata; species Nilaparvata lugens. Next base: position 80,244,153 of record NC_052506.1, read on the forward strand.
GAACAAACATGATTGGGTGTGAAAGGCTTGAGGCAATTATAACATAACCTTTTGTCACGGACAGCATTCCAACCATCAGTAACCTGCAACTTCAATAATTCATTACAACGATTTGGAAAATGACCAACAGAATTACAAAAACTACAAGGTGACATAGAAGAGGTAGTAACCTGCATCCTAGCTTGAACATTCGATTGATTTTGATTGAACTTCGGCTTGCTATGAGCACCAACCGAGTTGGATGTACTTTGCTGTACATTTCCTTGATGATGGTTAGCTGAGCTTGAAGCAACAGCTTCCATGATTTTGCATTGTGATTCCAAAAAATTCCAAAATTTATCAATGGTGGGAATGTCGTGTATACCAACACTCTTTTCCCATTCTCGAACAGTAGCAGTATTCAACTGCAACAACATTTTGTGCATGTACAATAAGTCCTTGATTTGGACTCCAAGTTGAAGCGCTTCGAGCGCGGTAATGTGGGACTTGCAAAAGTCAATGAATGCCTGTAATGATTGCAGACAGTTACGTTTTATGGTAGGAGGAGATTCAATTGCCGTGACGTGCCTGGCAGCAATTAATCTCTTATTGCCATACCTCTCCCTTAAGAGGTTCCATGCAAGCTGAAAACCATTTTCGTCAGCTTCAATGTGTTCCACTCTAGCAAGAGCTTCACCACTGAGTGATTGACGAAGATAGAAAAATTTCAATGAGTCATTAATATTATCCTGATTACCAATAATATTGGTAAAAGCACTTGAGAATGCTTGCCATTTTGAAAGCTCCCCATTGAAGCGTGGAAGCGGAATCTGAGGCAACTGAAAATTTTCCAAATGTGAGTTTTGAGATGTTGGCCGCTGGGAAGCACCAGCAGTGGCCTCATTGTTGCGTTGTCTGCTTTCAAAAGCAGTTAATGCAGCGTTTGCCTTAGAGGTAATGGAGATAAACTTATTAAGTATTTCAAAATGAGTTGAAGTGTCTTGTACTTGCAACTCTGAATTCCATAACTGTTCATGGATTTTATCATACTTAATTCTAAGTGAACCTAGTTTGTTTTTGACAGTCAACAATTGATAATAAGTGGCTTCAGTGTCCACAACTTAATCGCTATATCTGGTTATGAACCAATCTATTTCGTGGTGTAAATTGTCTCTTGCATTGGAAAGAGCAGAAGGCTCAGGAAGTGAATCTTCCTCATGATTGGACATGCTTAAAAATTAACAGAAAAACCTGAGTGAATGAAACGATACTGCACTGTAGCAATGCGATTGCTGCGCCAATAAGCAACTTTGGGCGCTGGTCCAGTACGCAGAGAGGCACGCCTGTGCATTTGAGGCAAGTTGTATCAAGCTTGCTGTGCGGCAAGTCAAGTAGCGAGCTCGCAAGGCGGTGTAGTTTGCCGTGTGTTGTTTTCTCAATGCGCAATAGCTGTCTGTGACAAGTTCAGTGCGGTTCAGTCTCTCAGGGTACAAGATAGTTGATAGCTGGTGCATACACGTCGCAGCGTGCTTTGAGTTGCAGCCAGTACTGAAAATTTGAAACAAGTGTGTGAATGCTTAATATTAAACAATATAAACATACAAAGGTACAATGGGATAAAATATACTCTAGGGTGGGACCTAATCATTGGTGTCAAGCTAGACTATTAGGCACACGTTCACTGAAACCCTAAGGTTCAATGGACCAAGAAATGGGTAATAAAAATTAAAAATTATCCTAGGTAAACACTGGATGAAAAATGAACGGGCTGGAGGACCAATTTTTATCCAATTGGTCCAATTAACAATTATCCTAGGTAAACACTGGGTCAAGAATGACGGGCTGGAGGACCAATTTTTATCCAATTGGTCCAATTAACAATTATCCTAGGTAAACACTGGGTCAAGAATGACGGGCTGGAGGACCAATTTTTATCCAATTGGTCCAATTAACAATTATCCTAGGTAAAAACTGGGTCTAAAATGAACGGGCTGGAGGACCAATTTTTATGACAGAATCCAAGGTCAGGGCAGTGGACTGTGAATGATAGTTGGTATTAATATCTACAAATAAATCTTTGAATAAAAATGATTCTGTGCATAAAAATACTGATAGCTTGAAGTGTGGTAAGTACGCCAATAAAAGACCAAATGAGTCAACAAGATAAGATTTAATAATAATGAAATAATAATAGGCAGATGGCCGCATACAAAAACAATTGTAGGTAGATTGAGTCGAAAGATCTTGGGATAATTACAACATATGATAAAAAACGTTAGAGAAATACAAAATTTGAATGAAATTGGGTCAATGACATTAATGACCATTGAAGCCTGACAATAATCGAAAAGGTAATATTAATGATACCTGAATTGCGAATATAAATTGAGTGCTATAATGAAAAGTTATTGCTGCAAATTTCAATCTAAATGATTTACAAAAGTAATAATAATAAATGACAATAAGCTGTAGATAGTGCTCAACAAATAGAGTACATTAAAATATAGGCGGCATAGGCCTTCAGTAAATTATATGTCAAGTTAGACATCAATTGAACAATTAATAGGCGTCAGTGGCCTCAGTGAATTGAATGTCAAGATAGACATCAATAGTACAAAAGGAATATTAACAAATGACAATGAGCTGTAGATAGTGCTCAACAAATAGAATACAGTAATATAGGTGGCATAGGCCTTCAGTAAATTAAATGTCAAGTTAGACATCAATTGACAAAAGGGATAATAATAAATGACAATAAGCTGTAGATAGTGCTCAACAAATAGAGTACATTAAAATATAGGCGGCATGGGCCTTCAGTAAATTAAATGTCAAGTTATACATCAACAAAACCATTAATAGGCGTCGGTGGCCTCAGTGAATTGAATGTCAAGATAGACATCAATAGATCAATTAATAGGCGTCGGTGGCCTCAGTGAATTGAATGTCAAGATAGACATCAATAGATCAATTAATAGGCGAGGTGGCCTCAGTGAATTGAATGTCAAGATAGACATCAATAAAACAATAATGTAATACATATGTAAATGAAAATTGAATAGAACAATTTACATAACCTGAATAAAATTTTGAAGAGGAGATGCAGCCAGGCAGACAGGCAAGGAATCCGCAATACCCAAAGAAACAGGACATCAGCAAGCGACGATGTGATCTGGCTATGTGATGACATGAATGGAAGCGTCCACCACAGCAGGCAAATCCCCCAGTGGAAATGTGAACAGGAGCATGTAGAATTCCAAACGAATAATCCGACTTTCAAGTTGGAATTTTTAGATTGATTTCCAAACGGTAGAGATGATGAACTTGAAAGTTTGAGTTACACGAGGTTAAGCCAATTGTTTGAAGAATGGCAATTAAGCTCACATGAGGTTGTGAACTTGACAAAATTTATCAGCGTAAATATGCAAAGAAATCGATGAATAGTTGAATCACAATTGAAGAATAGAATGAACGAATTAATTTGAAGGAGTAATTCACACTTTAAAAACGTTCCGTAGATCAGATAAATAGCGATAAACGCCCACACAAGGTTGCAATTTTGACAAAGTTTATCAGAGTAAATAAGTGAAGAAATCGATAAATAATTGAATCACAATTGAAGAATAGAATAAACGAATTAATTTGAAAGAATAATTCACACTTAAAAACGTTCCGTAGATCAGATGAATAGCGAAAAACGCCCACATGAGGTTGCAATTTTGACAAAGTTTATCAGAGTAAATAAGTGAAGAAATCGATGAATAATTGAATCACAATTGAAGAATGGAATAAACGAATTAATTTGAAAGAATAATTCACTTTTAAAACATTCTGTAGATCAGATGAATTTGGATGAAAAGTTTAGACCGGGCGCGAGATGTGCACACACCGACTAGACTCCATTGAAAGACAAGGAAACCGCTAATGCTGGGCTGAAAAAAGGGACATGCCGGATGTGTTTGAAACGTAAGTAAAACGTTTATAAACGTTTGGTGAAAAAGTAACAAATATCAAGAAAGTAAGATGCCTAAAGACAAAATAAATTCCAAAAAATCGAATAGTACAAATATTAAAATTGAAACGGCAATTAACACGACGAATAATACGAATAATATGGGAAACCAACTTGATTAAAGCAGTGCCGTAGAACCGTGACTGTGACGTCACCGGACAGCGCAGACGGAAAATGATGACATGATGTCTACGTAGTAGCGGAATGAGTAACAAGTGGAACCATTCCAATAAATGCTTTGTCAGATTTTACACCTACCATGTTCCAAATTTCGTGAAAATCGTTGGAGCCGTTTTCGAGATCCATTGGACATAAGTAAATAACCATATAACTATATATGATCATATAAATAACCAAATATATAAAGGAATAGCTCGCTTTAAATATAATAGGATATAAATCAATAAAAGTCAAATACTAGAGAAGAAATGAGGGGTGCCCACAAAGTTCTCATGGGGGTTCGGACGCAGACTGAAGAAACGATAATATCCGCCTCTGGATAAGTATTTGGATTCGTCCAACTAGTTGTTCTATGGTTTCATTCGCATAATATTGGGCTAGCTCCAGCGTTTTCACATGATTCGTTTCATTAGAGACTAATATTGGGAGACCGAGCTTCGCTTGGAGTGTAAAAGCATAGACAATTTGTAAATTTATACTTCACAGTCCAAATCAAAATCGAGGCTAAGCTACTATCACTCATCAAGATAACAATTTATTCACACCTAAAAAAACAAACACATCAACAATTACAAATAGATTACTATGAATTCGATTTAGAATGATATACTATGTTTGCTACAATATTTGTTGATATACTATGTACTATTCTAAACTAACATCATCTAGTCTACTATTTTGGACTTTGTAAAGTGAACATGTTTTCTAAAAAAAAAAGAAATAAACGAAAAAAGGTTTTTCTTGTTGAAGTTTTCTTCTCGTGAGATCAGCTGAATGATCCCACACATACACTCGTTCACTCACTTCCATTACGGTATCGACAGACGACAAAATTTCCAGCTGTTCTTTCCAAGGACGTATTTAGAGGACGTATTTTGTCCTTCAGTGAGTTATCCCAGGGTTGAGACCTGATGCAATCGAGTTTTCTTAAAAATAAGAAATAAACCAATAGGAAATATTAAGAATATGAGTAAAAATAAGTACTAATTTAAAAGAACAAGACAGAATATGATTATCAATATGATTTGATAGTATTCCTGTCACCTTTCAGTTTTGGAGTAAATAGCTCGGAACCCACCTAAAACTGAAGGTACATTCATATCTTATTATCATCCGTCTCATTATCCACGCACAAGCCTTGTTAGTTGAGTAGTAGATCGATACCGATTTGTTTGAAATTGAGTGGTATGCAGATTGCACATTGTCGAATCAATATATCTAAAGTAACAGTGACAAAGATTTTTTTATCGAGTACTACATCAATGAATCATTATTGGAAAAGAGTACAACATTCCTTCGTCTTCACGTTGGTAGAATATTCATGAAAAGAAAACTCATAATCATGCATAAGAGGCAATTTTAAAAAGCTAAACAATGGTATTGAGAGCAATGGCACGTTTCTAATGAATATGCAAGACTATGGTACTCCACTATCTTCATTGCATGTGTGTTTACAAATTGCAGCTGATCGTTTCTTTTGAATAAGACGTCTGGAGGGGATAATAATTATTTCCAAATTTTCCCAGACATGTTGATAATATTTTAACTGAAATTAAGCTCTATTTGATTATTTTTTATTTTTGAAAACGTTCGAGGAATAGCAAACACGGTATCATTTCGCATGAAGCATTGCATTTCTTGCTTTCAACTCTCTTGGAATACTGCAGTAGTAGAATTTGGAAAAAAAATTCTGTGGCGGTTGCATAAAAGCTGGTTAAATTTTAACCATGATTAATTTCACGAGAACCAATCAGAGAAGCCGTCTTTTTAAAAAAACCTTCCCCGATTCTCGTGGAATTAATCACTGTTAAAATTTAACAGGCTTTTATGCAACTGGGCCTTAGTGTGGGATTCAATTCGAAGTGTTAGCATTGGTTGAATAGGTAGCTTATATTTTCTTCATAATCGATGCTGTCAGTTTAAAATGAATCTCACATTAGTTTCAATCTTTCCTTCTAAATTGCCTTCTCTGACTCTTTTTGCTCCTGAGATCAGAGTCCCGCGGTCCCTCTGGAAATTTTCAAAGTTTTTATAAAATATGTAGCCCACATCAACATCATAATACGATAGTTACCAGTCTTAGAAGGCGATAATATCATAATCCTATTGCATTCTTGCAATAGTTGATTTATTTTAACTTAATTCTTGATAGTTTGTGAATATTACAAATTGTATTTATATATCGACTAGCCGTCAGGCTCGCTTCGCTCGCCATATCCGTCTAGCCAGGGGGCTCCGCCCCCTGGGCCCCCCACTAGATCGTCCAAGAATGAGATCAGTAGGCTCGCTTCGCTCGCCTGCATTTTTCATTTGAGCATTTTTATCATATGTTAGGACAATCCAGTCGGGGGTCCAGCTAAACGGATATGGCGAGCGAAGCGAGCCTGACGGCTAGAAATATAATATTCCCAGGATTGAAATAGCAGTGCCCAATCAATTCTTCCGCGATAAAGGCATTTAAATTTTCAACTTGGTGCCAACCTAACAAAGTCAACTCAACTTAATGCCAACCTGACAAAATTATTAATTTAGTTGCCAGTTGACAACTGTTTCGAAGAGGTACTCTATCTAGATTATAGTTCTATGGTAACATATGGTATGGAAATTTCAATTATAATTAAGAGTTTGGGAGAAGAAGAATATACATGCTAAAAGACTAACTTTAAACCCTTAAAAACAACCCTTAGAGTTGAAATATTGCCAAAAGATTTCTTAGTGCGCCTCTAAAGGGCTAACTGAACATACCTACCAAATTTGAACGTTTTTGGTCCGGTAGATTTTTAGTACTGCGAGTGAGTGTGTGAGTGAGTGAGTGAGTGAGTCAGTCAGTCAGTCAGTCAGTCAGTGAGTGAGTGCCATTTCGCTTTCATATATATAGATGTAGCCCACATCAACATCATAATACGATAGTTATCAGTCTTAAAAGGCGATGATATCATAATGCTATTGCATTCTTGCAATAGTTGATTTATTTCGATTTAATTCTTGATAGTCTGTGAATATCACAAATTATTGTATTCACTGAGTCTGAGTCATTATCAGAGATATCATATTCAGATATCTGAGTCATTTTCATTGCTGGTTCAGAAATGCCAAATGTGATAATGATATTCCAGCTCCCAGACACCAACTTCCCTCCTCATTAAAAACAGGAAATTATTCATAGTGCTTGTCATTATAGCTGTGAAGTTGTGAACGCTATTTTGATTACAAATGATGAGTCATTATCATTTTATCAGAACTGATAAGCTGAGTTTAGAAACTTGGTTTCAGTTTTTTTTCAGTGAATTTTATCGATATACTGTTTTCACGATGGCACATTTGATACTTCAATTCTCCAATTACTGGTTAATTATCGATATTTCTTCTTCTTCTTTTCTTCTTCTTCTTCTTCTTCTTCTTCTGGTGCCTATCCGTTACCGAATGTTGGCAATCATTCTGGCAATCATAACTTTGTTGACAGCCACTCTAAAAAGTTCTGGGGTGGACACTGCAAATCATGTTCTAAAATTATTTATTCAGCCAGAAAATTCGTCTCCTTCCAACACCTCTCCTGCTAAGAACTTTACCCTGTAGTACACATTTCAACAACTGATATTTAGTTCCATTCCTCATAATGTGCCCCAGATATTACTAATGGATATTTACTAATTCTTATCACTTTAGGCACTTCGAACTTCCAATCTGCTACTCGTGAATATTGACTGATTTTCATCACTTTGGCCAAGTTGCTCAAAATTTTGTCGAATTTTAACGGTTTAATTGCTGAGAATAATTATTCATAGAAGCCTTCTTTTCAGAATCCTTCTCTGATTGGTTATCATGGAATTCAATCATGATTCAAGAGGCTTTTGTCTAATCAGGTATATGAACCTTCAAGTAACGGATGGAAATAAATTAGAAATTTCATTTGCAGAAGAAGAAGTCTTCGGGGTAATTTACAGCATCTAATCTGGATTTTCATTAAATAATAATCACTCCAAGTAACATTTGATTTGGGTTGTGGAAGTGATATTGTAAAAGTAAAAAATTGGATCATAAGTTTAATTATCTGAAAAACTTAGAATTTGTGTAAAAACCTCGGTGTGTTGAATCCAATCTGTTTTTACAGCGGTTGATTGGGCTATAACTTTATTATATTTGAGTACCATTATAGAACTCAATAAATAACGGGAAAATTTTGAAATCAGTTAACTACTTGTGGCAATCAATATTACTCTCTTCATTATTATCATTAATATTATTAGTCGTAGAGCTCCCGAAGTGAAAGACGCTGAGTAAAATCATGATCATCGACATTTATTAGACTTGGCGGTTTTCTTGTTCGCCCACCAGCTTTTCATTCTTTGAGAAAATGCAGCTTTTCTTTCTTCACTCCATCTTGTGCCAACTCTTGGTGCTTTTATCTCTGGAATAATTTCCCATTTGTTCACTTTGTTTTGAAATTATTTCTATTTTTAATTTTATCATCAGTAATTCCTGCCAAAACTAGATCTTTCTCAACATTCCTAATCCGTTCTCCTCCATAGGCAAGCGAAGCTACATATTTTACTTTTTTTTGTGATTCTATGGTCAGGGAGCCTCATGATATGACCATAGAGTTTTACTCTCTTTATATTAAACTTAAATACAATTTCTTGTAGGTTGAATGTATTCCACTCACTCGATAAAGTGAATAAGCTTGTTAATTGGAATACGAGCATATAATATGAGCTTCCGTATTTCTTATTTTGTAGGAGAATAGGATGTAGGCTTGAAACAACTAGGTTTCACTATTAACACTTGAATGTGATGAATTGTCCACGTAGTTCGCTTATCTATGGCTATTCTAAAGACAGTTCAAAATTTTCGAACTGAATACGAAAATTCAACTTTAATTTAAAAAATGAAATACACGTGTGAAATGAAATTCAGAGGCAAATATCCGGTCAGATCAAAAATTGTTATTAATAATACAGTTTTGAAACAAGTTTCTCAATATACATATCTAGGAAGTGACATTAGTTACAAAGATGAATTAGATATTGAGAAGAAAATAGGAAAGTTTCAAATGATATGTGGAAATTCAGCAGGACTTTGGGTAAAAAAGCTAGAACAGATAAAATTATGAAATTTTATAAGGTAATGGCCGCTCCAGTCCTCCTTTATGGTAGTGAATCATGGGTTACTACGAAGCCACTTGAAAGTAGAGTGCAGGCAGCCGAGATGAGATTTCTCCGAAGAACCAAGGGATGTGACAGAAGAGATCATTTCAGGAATGAAGATATTAGGAAATAATTGAAAATCTGCAGCATGAATGAAAGAGTTACGGAGAATCGGCATCAATGGAGGGAGCATGTTCAAAGAATGTCAGCTGAAAGAATACCATTTAAAGTCTATAATTATCAGCCAGTAGGCAAAAGAGATGTTGGCAGACCACTCAAGCGTTGGCAATAATAGGAATTTTTATGTTTATTTGAATAATTGGCTAGATGTGAGTCGGAACAGGTTAAAGCCTAATCCTTGTTTGTAAGAAGAAGAAATACACGTCATCATCAACATTTTTCGAAAGTTTCAATTGTCGTGTTTTCTTTTTTCGTGGTAGCTTGGCGATCTCATTTTATAAATGAATCAAACCATATAATTATTATGTACTCGAAAACAAAATTGTAAGACAGACACCGTAATAATTGCAAGTCTGTCACCTGGATGTGTCCACCCACAAATATACTTCTATTTAACACTATTATTATTTCGAACAGATCTGAAGTCTCTTCTCACCACACGATGAATACATTCTGGAATAGCCTGAACAACTTCTTTTGTTTTCTAGCTCAATAATGCAAGCTGGAAAAATCATTTCCACCACCCACTCACTGTAATGACTAATAAGTGGGCCTACGGTACTAACCTACTAACAAACTGTTATGCTACTGCAATAACCTATAAGTTATTGCTCTTATATTTCAAAGAGAAATTCAATACTTTACAATTTCACTTTCCTCTACGAACTGCTTGTTATTGATCACTTATCAATTCTCTAGCTACGACCTAGGAGTCAGAATTCAGTCAGTTCTGACTTCTAGAGTCTGAAGTACCAAGTTCTAGAACTAAAGTACCAAGTTCTAGAACTAAAGTACCAAGTTCTAGAACTAAAGTACCAAGTTCTAGAACTAAAGTACCATATTGAAAAGTGAAAATTATCTATTTTCCTTTTTTTTAAATCCTTTTCATGATTTTGGATCTGGAATCCTCATCAAATTCCTTGGTAATTACAAAGCAACATTATTAATCTTTATTTCGAAATGAGCCGTCTGACTTGCATAATTTTCTATTGCTTCGAAAACAATATTATTCCCATTCAAAATCATTTTTCAACATAGAATAGTGATTATCGATTATCTTTTTCTAAAATCCTTCTCATAATTTTGTACCTGGAATCCCCATCAAATTCCTTGGTAAACACAAAGCAACATTATTAATCTTTATTTCGAAATAAGCCGTCTGACTTGCATAATTTTCTATTGCTTCGAAAACAATATGATTCTCATTCAAAATCAATTTTCAACATAGAATAGTGATTATCGATTATCTTTTGTATAATTATTTGTACCTGGAATCATCATCAAATTCCTTGGTAATTACAAAGCAACATTTTTAATCATTATTTCGAAATAAGCCGTCTGACTTGCATAATTTTCTATTGCTTCGAAAACAATATCATTCCCATTCAAAATCATTTTTCAACATAGAATAGTGAATATCGATTATCTTTTTTAAAATCCTCTTCATAATTTTGTACCTGGAATCCTCATCAAATTCCTTGGTAATTACAAAGCAACATTATTAATCTTTATTTCGAAATAAGCCGTCTGACTTGCATAATTTTTCTATTGCTTTGAAAACAATATGATTCCCATTCAAAATCATTTTTCAACATAGAATAGTGATTATCGATTATCTTTTTTATAATTTTGTACCTGGAATCCTCATCAAATTCCTTGGTAATTACAAAGCAACATTATTAATCTTTATTTCGAAATCAGCCGTCTGACTGATCTTACATAATTTTCTACTGTATTGCTTAGAAAACGAGAAAATTCTCATCAGAAATCATGTTTCAACATAGAATAGATTATATCGATGTAGGATTCCCATTAGTGACCTGAATCATCTAAGGTCACTATTTTTGACCCTAGATAACTCGCTGCTCCATTACTCATTATTACTCAACATTATTTTGCTGATAATTATTGATCGTTGTGGAAGAATTGAGACTGATAATAAGGTTGAATTTGTATTGGAAATCAACGGAATCCAGAAAAATTAGAACGATATTTTTCTCACAACTCATGCATGAATTGAATCATGGGATAACTGTTACATTACTATTCTAGTGGAAAAATTATTATTTTGCTGATATCATCCATTGTTCGGGAGAAGTTTGAAATAATAAAATGTTCAAAATTGAGTTTTATAAAGCTGGAGAATCCAGAAAAATTAGGACTACTCTAGTGGAAAAATCATTATTTTGCTGATTTAGTTTATCATTCGGGAAAAATTAAAAGAACAATAAAATGTTCGAAATTGTGTTTTTTAAAGCTGGGGAATCCAGAAAAATTAGAACGATATTGTTTTCACAACTCATGCATGAGTTGAATCATCAGATAACTGAATCATTTCAACTAAATGGTATAAACTGTTGAATTACCACTCTATATAGTGGAAAAATCATCATCCTGCTGATTTTATTTATCGTTCGGGGAAAATTTGGAATAATAAAATGTTCGAAGTTGTGTTTTATAAAGCTAGGGAATCCAGAAAAATGAGGAAGATATTGTTGTCTTGTTCAACCTTTGCACGCACTGAAACATGGGCGTGTAGAAGCTAAAATAGTTAAGACGTACAGCGTAAGGTGGGATCCAAACCAAAAGCTAAGCAATTCATAAACTGAAATCATATTTAGCGAAGTCGGCTCTGCAACTGGTCACCCATTCAATGGGACTAGCAAACGCATGAATCTAATCTAAACTACCTACCTACCTACCTATGAATGTAAACTAGCCAATTGAAGTTTAAGTAAACTTTCAGTTCATCACCCTAGTGGCAATCTTATTTATTTCACTGATGAATTCATTTATGAAAAATGTGTAGAAATAAAAAGTTTCAATTTGTATTAGACAGCAGAAGAATCCTGGAAGATGAGAAAGATGTTGACGTCATTCCTCAGTCTTCAAAGTCAATGTTCGAACTAAACCATCGTGGTAGATGAGAAAATTCCTTTAATAAAATGGAAAAATAATTATCTCACAGATAATCAACTATACATCGTCTATTATCTAACATCGTTAGGGATTTGTATTAGAACGCTGGGTAATTCTGTACTTCTGAAAAAATGAGAAGGATGTGTTGAACTCATCCTCAGTCCTCACAGTCAATGTTCGAATTAAACAGTCGTGGCAGATGAGAAAACTTGTTTTATCAATGGAAAAATCATCATTTTACAGATAATCAATTATTATGCATCATGTATGATTGAACATCATTAGTAATAGGAAAGAACTTAGCAAAATAAAAAAATTGTATTCGTATTGGGAAACTGATGGGTGATCCTGAAAAATGAGAAAGATCTTGACGTCACTTCTCAGTATTCACAGTCAATGTTCGAACTAAACCGTCGTGGAAGATGGGAAAACTTGTTTCATAAATAGAAAAATCATTATCTTTCACATAAATTCCACATCATGTATAATAAATTGAACATTGTTGACGAAGAATTTGGTACGATGGAAAATTTGAATTCGTGTTGGAAACTGAGAAATCTTGAAAAATGAGAACGATGTCGACCTCCCAACCCACGCACTAAGCAATCAGCTAGAAAAGGAGCCTGGATTACTTGATGAATTATCTAACAGAAGGCGTGTACTGAATTCCATTATTTTGTTGAAAGTATTGCTCGACTGTTATCCGTCATGTTTGGAGCTCCTCGCGACCTTCACCAGTGCAGAATATTTATGATCTCATTAGTGGATTATTGCTACCAATGAAACTCCAATTCTGAGACAAAAAAAACTCTTATTTTGGACCACTATTTGTACGCGTATCCGTTCTATGAAATAGATTGATGAAATCTTCATTCTTGTTTTCAATTTTTTCCTGAAACACAATAGTATTAGCATAGAGTAAAACATGATAAAAAACAACATAAAAAACTATATTATTATTTATGTCATCTCTGGTATAGGTACTCGATTTTTATTTTTTATGCATTGTTTTTCTAATTGTACTGCTCAGTGGGCGTTTTGAGAGCAATGATGGGATATAGTTCCTGGTGCCCTTAAATATACGTATATTCTCAAATAAAGAAATAATTATTTAGTGTGCATATTTTGAGATTTTTGAAATGTTAGAGACTTGCAGCAAGTCTCTATTTTTCTCTATTTTTGATGAGTTTAAAACTGCACCGATATCATTTCATCTCATCCTATTTGTCCAAAAGATTTTGAATAGGTCACTCCTGTGTTATCAGATGGGCACGTTGAGCTGTCGGGTCCCGGCTGAAGTATGACAGTCGTAAGGCCCATTGACGGCTACGAATATTATTATTTTATTCTATTTGATTTCATAGTATTATTTACACTGTCGATTTATTTATTGGATGAAGTGAACAAATATAATATACGGTGGAAAATAACAGGCTATTGCTAAAAATTTCATACATTAATTTCTAAATTTTGTCTTGAAATAGTACGAATATTCAAATATTATGTATTCTTCTATATTATACACTGTTTTGTATGTCTCATTAGCGTTTCTCTTTGCTGTAAAGTGTTGTATTATAATGTTTTGATTTTGTTTATTTTGGGAAATAAATCAAATTCAGGTTATATCCATATTAATTTTCTTCTCCAATCAATTAATATTGTAGCTCATTGAATGTATTAATTCAGGGCTACTTTCTTGTATTTATAAAATAGAATTATGGTACCCTTTGAAATTAATAAAATAATAGAATGCAAATCATAACAAACTAGTTTCGGTGATCAACACCATTGTTAGGTTGTGAAAATAAATTTCAAATGAATGTTTAGCAATGAGCTATCTTAATATGTTAATGAATAACATCTTGAAGTATTATTTAGAATAAAAGAACTATTAATAAAGATTTATTTGAAATTCATTTTTATAACACGTCGATGATGGTGTGATCACTGAAACTAGTTTGTATAATTTGTATTATTTTATTAATTTCAAAGGGTACTATAATTCTATTTTATAA
>NC_052506.1:80578678-80581178 GCF_014356525.2 Nilaparvata lugens
GTGGGGAACGTTAGTGCTAGACTAAAGAAATTGCTGACATTTAAAAGTGAACAAAATAGTGTAGATTTATGTTGGAATTTTTCGTGTGAAGTGCTACGTGGTCCTATGTTTAATAGTGTGGATTTATGGTTCAATTTTTCAAGTACTACAACCTCCCATGAGAATTTGTAGTGTGAGCGGTCTGTGAAGAGTTAAATTTGGTCACGTAATGCTTGCAAAGTAGATTTGTAATTGAAAGAGTTGAACGACGGGATAGTTTTCACCTACTTAACATTAGTATTATTGGGTTTGTAGCGAGAGAGTTCTGTGTGGAGTAGAATTTGGCCATAGTAATTGGTCATCATTTTATCAATAGACGTAGATGCTTGCAATGTAGATTGAGAATTCGGAGATATCAGGATGGTTTTTAGTAGAATATTTTTGTTTGACTACTGGAAAACCCTTTCCTTACTGTGGAGAGAAAACAAAATAATAGTAGGGTATCTGCTAAGTGGAGTGGTTCTAGAACTGGATTATGAACCCGATATTGGCCTTTCTATCAAAATTTCAAGAAATTGTGAAATCTCTAAGATTGTGAGAGTTTGATGAGATTCCCAAATGTAAACTGATGATAATGTAACTATGAGTTTCTGATAATGAAAGTGTTGTATTCTGTGTAGTGACAAAAATAGTTTTCACAGAACTAACCAACTGATAACAAATGAATATTATAGTGCTATGTACTCGGTGTAATAGATAAATGGATATTTAATGAATTTCCTGAATAGATTGCTCTTTACACAATTCGCCTCATCAATCGATTTGTCAATAAATTTATATATACAGTATATCTTCGAATAATGTCAATTTCCTGTTCTCAATTTTTAAACGAATGTGATAGCATCCCTATTCATTTTCGATTCATCATATTTATTCCTTTACTTATTCATTTGAATTTGATTCATTATGAACGTCTTGTTTCTCGAAACGTAGAATACGTGTCTGCTTGACGAATAGTTTCAACTATTCATATTGTATTCCTGTGTTGCATATCCATACTTTTTCACTAATGAAATAAAACTTTCATGAATTTTAAAAACACTTATGAAGTAGATATGCACTTACTATAGTGACTTAATCATTAATCTCGACATAGTGCATAGTGCATCGACATAGTAAGTTTATTTTCACTTCAAAAGTGAAAAATTATATTTAAAGTAAAATTCAAATAGTGTATTTCTCCACTGCTTTATTCAAAAATTTTATGTTCTGTAAAAATTTCAATTGGAATATGACTTTCGTCCAACCCATGCAGCTCAGATGTACGAAAATTATTTCATTTGACAATCATGACATTTGCATTGAAATTCTGCAGTCTTTGAGTAATATTTCGTACCTATCACATCGTGTGAAAATGAGAATACTTCAGCCAATCGAGAAGCAGTATTTGACCAATCAGAGAAGTCAGTCCATCTCCACCTTTCGTGTACTGCCGTTCCGCCATTTCGTTTTCCAACTGTCAGTAATTTTAGCCAATCAGGTGCTATGCAGCTGCCAACCAATCACAGAACAGTAACTCGTCCTGACCACGCCCAGTCAGTTTTGAATTATAAATCTGGATCATTCACTCTTTTCCATGATGGTTTGATTAGAGTTTAGTAACTGAGGCCGAGGAAGAGATGGACGCCGGAACAGGCTTGAAAAGCGTAATTCATGACGACGATGATGATGATGATGATGATGATGATGATGATGATGATGATGATGATGATGATAACTGAGGCCTATTCCATGGAAGTTAAGAAGAGCCATGATTCAGGAAAAGATTATTTTAATATTTTCCTGAATCAAAGAGGCTAGGGCGAAGTTGTAATACAAATATATACGTTATATTGGTCACATTTTTTAGTGTGATGGCACCTTGAGCTACTTTCACACTAGTCAAGTTTCTTGAATTCAAGTTTTCATAACATCAAAATTATATGAAGTGAAAAAATTGATTAATCTTATTCTTTTCTTCTTTCTTTCTTTTCTTCTTTTTTTCTTTAATTGATTAATCTTATTCTATTTCTTCTCCATTTTGTTGTTTTTGTACATTCTACAATGATTGACAGATGTTTTCATCTCGTTTTCCCATTAGTAGGTTGGATTGTACCCTCAAGATTCAAGTTGAATCCAAAAGTCAAACATGTTCGACATAACTTAATGAAGGGTAACATTGAAGAATTACCGTAACATTGATATTATAGTAAATTAGAGTTTTTGTTCGTGTAAACTTATCTTCCAGTTTGCAAAAATCATTAATTTTACTAAAACGTAAAGAAAACTCGATCTCAAGAAAACTTGACTGATATAAACGCCATTTCATTATCAGTTGTTACTGTATTCTATTTCAGGGCCATCAGATTCTCATAGAATAAGACAAGAAAAGATGAATTATATCTAACTATTCTTCCGTTTTCTGATCAAAGCGAAGTATTGCCAAGAAATACAGGTATTATAAATGAAAATAGAAATCCAA
>NC_052506.1:80893678-81058678 GCF_014356525.2 Nilaparvata lugens
TTGAACGTGTAGGAGAATTCGAATACTTGGGGGTTATCTTAAATGATAAATTCAATTAGGTACCTCAAATTCAGCAACTGAAATTACTGAAATTATTGTTAACTTGTAGTCCAGTCAACGGGAGATTATAGAGGGAAAAAAAGTTTGGAACACAATTTTCAACTTCACAGCTCTTTCAAGGATAGTAAGAGGATTAACATATCAAAAGTTCTCACCCCTTCCTAATGTACTAAAGGGGTGGGGGTGATTCGAAAGTAACATTTTTTCATTTTTTGCATATATCTCAGAAACTATACATCTTATGAACATTTGCAGCCTCTGCAGAATTGATGCTTACAGAATTACTTTTAAATTATTTGTCCTCTACATTTTCTCCATATCTCTTACAGTTTCTGAGATATCCACTCTTGAAGGTGAAGCATTTTTTGAAAAAACACTTCTGCCTCCAATTTTTTCATCTTCTCGGTCTTATAATTTTTGCACGATTGATGAAAAAAATTCGTGCTCATTATGATCTGATAGAGCATCAAATTATCTTCAATTTGATGTATATTAATTTTCACTATTCTACGCATATTCCTACAACTGTTGCAGCAGTTTTAGTGTTTATAGTGACATTTTCTGTTCAGCAACAATAAATCAGTTGACAATCAAATTTGGAGGGAATGTTCGGAACACAGTTTTTCACTTTGCAGCTCTGTTGAGACTAGTTCGAAGGTGAGCATATCAAAAACTCCCAACCCTCACATCATGTGCTGAAAGAACCAAGGTGGTTTGAAAGTTGCACTTTCCACTTATTACTTAAATGGTTATAATATCTTGGGAACAATGTGTTCTATTGACATAATCAGCTCCATAAAAATGAAGCTTAATAAATTTCCTACAAGTTTTCTCTGGTAGAGGTTTTCGATCAATCCGATACTTTTCAAGATATTTTTGTTCTAAAGTGATGCATCTTCAAAAACCCAGTTTCTCTTCCATTTTTTTTTGCTCTTTCAATTCTTATAACTTTTCAACAATTGATGAATCAAGAATGTACTAATAACGAGATTGTAGAGCATTGAATTATCTTCCATTTCATGTATAATTCGGCTATTCCACGCATTCTCATACGATTCTTGCAGCAGATTTAATTTTGAGTGTCTTTGTTTGGTAGGAAGATAAAAACAACCCCTGTGTTTAGTTCCACAGACGTTCCAATAGGTTCTCAATATGAATGTTCATACTAAAGCACACTGCCAATTTATGATGACAGAATAGTGTGATATTCGAAATAAGTTACTTGTTGCAATTCTTGAGATTTGACACTCAAAACGAAATCTGCTGCATTAGACGTATGGGAATGCGTGAAATAGTCGAATTATACATGAAATGTAAGATAATTCAATTTTCTACAATCTAGTGAATAGCAGATTCTTGTTAAATCAATTGTTCAAAAGTTATAAGATTTGAAAAGGCAAAAAATGTAAGAAAAACTGGGTTTTTGAAAATTCATCACTTTAGAACACAAATATCTCAAAAAGTATCAGATTTATAAAAAACCTCTACTAAACAAAACTTGTAGGGAATATATTAAGCTTCATTATTATGTCAATAGAACACATTGTTTTCAAGATATATCCATGTGAATTATAAGTGGAAAATGCAACTTTCAAACCACCCTCATTTTTTCAGCACATGATTTAGGGGTTGGGAGTTTTGATATACTCACCTCCGAACTAGTCACAACAAAGCGTTAAGTGTTATGCAAATTGACTTATATTGTACACGACCCTCCTCACATACAGACTCGTTCTAGGTAGTTAGTATGAACTAACTACTATTCTTTTAAATTATTGTGAAGTTCACATTTCAAATGTTTGTAACATGTTGCTTTTTGAGAAAAAATACTTTTTCTTTCATTTATTTTTGTTCCAATGTAGATTAATTCTTATCAGACTAATCTATTGTATTCTTTCTGGAGGAATTTTTTTTTCAAGTCGAGTTACAATCATTCATGTTTCAGTTTATTTTCTTCCCGATAATGTTTCACGGAATGTTCTAAAGTTTTTCAGGAATGTTCAGTTTAGCTTATGAATTATTTCATCATTCTCATTGCTGTACTGATGTTTGACTGCTGTTATTCTACTTTTATATCATTCAGAAAAAACTAATATTTAATACTCGTCTCATGATATTGTTAGAGAGCTGATGAAGAAATACAAGTACATTGATCCACAACGCATTGCCGTTATGGGAGAGGCCTATGGAGGATGGATTGCTACCAATCTTCTAGCGAGAGACACCGAAAACATATTCAAATGTGGAATAGCCATGAATCCAATTACAAATTTCATGTATTATGGTAAGAGGACAAATTTTAGGCTACCGACACTTCGGTGAATAGTCTAGTTCAATTCAACTATGATGATGATTATCATCCAAGAAACAAAATATTTAAAACATAGGCCAATATTGTTACACACATAACGGTGGCTGGATAGTGTAGTGTTGAATGAGAATTGATATATAGTGGGAATTTTCTATTATTGAAAAACAAAGTTTCATTTTTGTCACAAATCCACATTTATTGGACATTTTTACAGGACTACAGTTTCGTGTTGAAACTAATGCATCTTCAGCTAGATGCTGAACACACCAAAGTACAGCTGAAGACGTGTCGTTGGGTTCAACACAAAACTGTAGTCCTGTATAGTTGTTTCATAAATAATGTGAATGTGACAAAAATAAAACTGTGTCTTTTACTTTCCTTGCCCTATTACCATAGGTAAGAAAGTATTGCTTTCCTAAAAAAATTAAGGTACCGTACCCTAATTTTAAGTTTTCTATACGTTTCAAGGTCCCATGAGTCCAAAAAAATGATTTTTGGGTGTTGGTCTGTGTGTGTGTGTGTGTGTGTGTGTGTGTGTTGTGTGTGTGTGTGTGTGTGTGTGTGTGTGTGTGTGTGTGTGTGTGTGTGTGGTGTGTGTGTGTGTGTGGTGTTGTGTGTGTGTGTGTGTTGTGTGTGTGTGTGTGTGGTGTGTGTGTGTGTGTGTGTGTGTGTGTGTGTGTGTGTGTGTGTGTGTGTGTGTGTGTGTGTGTGTGTGTGTAGGTGTGTGTGTGTGGTGTGTGTGTGTGTGTGTGTGTGTGTGTGTGTGTGTGTGTGTGTGTGTGGTGTGTGTGTGTGTGTGGTGGTGTGTGTGTGTGTGTGTGTGTATGTGTGTGTGTGTGTGTTGTGTGTGTGTGTGAGTGAGAGTGTGTGTATGTGTGTGTGTATGTGTATATGTGTGATATGTGTATATGTATTCCTATTATGGAATTCTGTGTGTATGTCTGTGAACACGATAACTCCATTCCTAATTAACCGATTGTCTTGAAATTTTAAACTTGAGGTCCTTATACCATGAGGATCCGACAATGAGAAATTCAATGGAATTCAATTTAAGATGGCGGAAAAAACGGCGGATAGTTACTAAAAAACCATGTTTCTCGAAAACGGCTCTAACGATTATCTTCAAATTAATACCATGGATAGCTATTTATAAGCCCTATCAACTGACATGAGTCTCATTTCTGGGAAATTTGCAGGATCTCCGTAATATTCTTGAGAAAAATGGCAGATAATCACTAAAAAACCATGTTTTTCACGGTTTTCTCGAAAACGGCTCTAACGATTTTCTTCAATTTTATACCACGAATATTCATCATCCCTATCGACTGACATTAGTCTTATTTTTGGGAAAATTTCAGGAGCTCCGTAATATTCTTGAGAAAAATGTCGGACCATGTTTTTTCGATTTTCTCAAAAATGACTTGACCGATTTTCTCAAATTCATACCCTGTATAGTTATTTATCAGCTCTTTTAACTGGCATGAGTTTCCTTTCTGGGAAACAAATGGGGGGTCCACCCCATACTTGAGAAATGGACTTTGTGAACTCCTTTTCGTGCATGAGATAGGTAGGTAGAGCAGTTCGTAAAAATCTGGTGTGGCACACTCACACAACTTTCCTTGCTCATTGAACTGTCAGCCCCATTCTCAAAGGAGAATAATTCAGGGGAATAGCATAATGACGATTGGAGGCAACATATTTGGAACTACGATCAGACTACTGTATATGTGTATATATAATTGTCTTCATAGTACTTTTTCCTTTGTGTAAATTGTGAAATTCGATGATATTTTTTAAAAGTCGTCAAAACAGCTGTTCTACAGATGAGATATCTCGACTATGTGTTCTTTTTATGAACTGCTCTATACCTACCTACCTCATGCACGAGAAGGAAGTTACAAAGTCCATTTCTCAAGGATGGGGTGGACCCCCCATTAGTTTCTCGAAAAGAAGTCTCATGCCAGTTGATAGAGCTGATAAATAACTATACAGGGTATGAATTTGAAAAAAATCGGTCAAGTCATTTTTGAGAAAATCGTGAAAACACGGTCTTTTAGTAATTATCCGCCATTTTTCTCAAGAATATTACGGAGCTCCGGCAATTTTCCCAGAAATGAGACTCATGTCAGTCGATAGGGCTTAGCTATCCATAGTATAAATGTGGAGAAAATCGTTAGACCCGTTTTCGAGAAAACCGTGAAAAACATGGTTTTTCAGTGATTATCCGCCATTTTTCTCAAGAATATTACGGAGCTCCTGCAATTTTCCCAGAAATGAGACTCATGTCAGTTTGATAGGGCTTATAAATAGCTATCCATGGTATAAATTTGAAGAGAATCGTTAGGGCCGTTTTCGAGAAAACCGTGAAAAACATGGTTTTTCAGTGATTATCCGCCATTTTTCTCAAGAATATTACGGAGCTCCTGCAATTTTCCCAGAAATGAGACTCATGTCAGTTTGATAGGGCTTATAAATAGCCCTAGTTTAATAGGGCTTATTATTATATCCATGGTATAAATTTGAAGAAAATCGTTAGAGCCGTTTTCGAGAAAACCGTGAAAAACATGGTTCTTCAGTAATTATTCGCCATTTTTTCCGCCATCTTGAATTTAATTTCATTGAATTCCTCATTGTCGGATTCTCATGGTATAAGGACCTTAAGTTTGAAATTTCAAGTAAATCGGTTGATTAAGAATGGAGTTATCGTGTTCACAGACACACACACACACCACACACACACAGACCAACACCCAAAAATCATGTTTTTGGACTCAGGGGACCTTGAAACGTATAGAAAATATGAAATTTGGGTACCTTAATTTTTTTTGGAAAGCAATACTTTCCTTACCTATGGTAATAGGGCAAGGAAAGTAAAAAGAACGCATAGTCGAGATATTTCATCTGTAGAACAGCTGTTTTGACGACTTTTAAAAAATATTGAATTTCACAATTTACACGAAGGAGAAAGTACTCTGAAAACAATAATTTTATCTATACACAAATATGGTAGTCTGATCGTAGTTTCAAATATGTTGCTGCCAATCGTCATTATGTTATTCCTCTAAATTATTCTCCTCTATGAATGGGGCCTACAGTTCAATGAGCAAGGAAAGTTGTGTGAGTGCGCCACACCAGATTTTTGAAATAGTAGAGTTGTAGAGTGTGAGTTAGATTATAAACACTATGATCATAACCTTTAGACTGCTCATATTATTTCAAATTAGAGAATATAGGAACAGTTTGGGTTGAATACCTGTTGGTTCATCCCGAATTGTGAAATTGATTATTGCGAATGAATGAATGAATGAATTACTGAATGAATGAGTAAAGACAAAATTGATATTTGGGATGAAAGTGGGGTGTACAAACTTAAATTTGGTGATTGTAATGCTTGTTATGTGGGTCAAACCAATACCTTTGTTCAAACTGGTAGAAGCTTCAAAAGTAGAGTTAAAGAACACATCAGAGATTGGAATAAACAGAATGGGGAATCTAACTTTGCAGCACATTTGATAACAAATAATCACAAGTTCACAATTGAGGAGAATGTTGTGTTTCTGCATGTGTATTCAGTTTTAGTTTATCAGACATTGACAATGGTGTAATAACGGAAAACGGTCTTTCTATCTATATATAAAAGCAAAATGGCACTCACTCATTCTCAGAACTAAAAATCTACCGGCCCAAAAACGTTCAAATTTGGTAGGTATGTTCAGTTGGCCCTTGAGAGGCGCACTAAGAACGAATTTGGAAAAATTTCCAAAGACACGGCCTTAGCGTTTTCTTAGCTTTATCGAGAACAAATAAACAGAAAATGTTCAAATTTAGTACAGAAGCTCAGCTAGGATGTAACAATGTTGTGTTAGAAGGAATTTACAATAACGTCAAAGATTCGCCCAAAATTAGCGTTTTCCAGCGTTTTTTTTTTGCTTTTTCTCAAATTTATCGAGAACAAATGAGCAGAAAATGTTCAAATTCACTACAGAAGCTCAGCTGGGTGTAATAATGTTGTGTTAGAAGAAATTTCAAATAACGCCAAAGATACGCCCAAAATTAGCGTTTCCTCAGTTCCTTCATTAATAAGTAATAGCCAAAAAAAATTTTCAAATTTGGTACAGAGGTTTGGCTAGGGTCTAAAAATTTCGTGATGAGGTGACTTTGATATTTCATCAAAGATACGCCCAAAATCAGCGTTTTTACAACGTATTTCTCAGCTTTTTTTTCGTTTTCTCACCTTTTCCAATAATTGATGGAAAATTTTTTTTGAAAAATTCAGTACACAGGTTTAGCTGAGGTGGAAGAATTTTGTTCGCCAAAGATACGCCGATATAGTAACAGATCTTTTCACCAGCGTTTTTCTACGTTTCCTCAAATTTTCGAGATCGAATTGACATAAAACGTTCAAATTCTGTACAGAGGTTCCGCTGAGGTCTACATGCAGGCGAGCGAAGCGAGCCTTCTGTTCTCATTTTTGGACGATCCAGGGGGACGGATATGGCAAGCGAAGCGAGCCTGACGACAAGTGTGTCAATAAATCTGTGGTTTTTTGACAATTTCTTAGTCTCCTTCATTTAATATGAATAATTACCACAATATCAACTTCCCAACTACACAAAAAAAAAGAATTAAAATTACTGTCCTTACTTTTGCATGTCATCAAAAATAATAAAGAGATCATTCTACTCATATATTATTCGACTAAAAAGTATCTTCTACGTAATTCCAACTCAGGTTGGTCGGAAATGATTGGAAATTCAATAATATTCATTGGTCATTCTGCAATAGATCTCAGGTAACTCATACAATAATAATCATAATTTTGTCAAGGTTGAGAGCCGTTGATGAATTATATTCTGCTGTTTAGTTCATGGTAGAACCAGTATTGAAATTGAGAAATTGGTTGTTGATCATTGCAACATCTCAAGAACAGTAAGCTTATTTGGTAGCTTGGAACTGCTATAAAACTTCATACAAATCATTCAATAATATAATCGATGTAATCAATAAGCAATGTTGAACAAAAGTTGACTATTCACGTGTCCGCAGAGGAAAATGACGGAGGAGAAAAACTTGAATAAGTTCGATTTGAGAAAATGTGATCAACATCAATTGCTCTCCCATTATCAATAGTTGTTCTCTTTTCTTGATATATTTTTCTCTGTAAGACACCCGATATATCCTACGTAGCTATATAAGTTTGATTCACAGATTTCATACAACAATCTGAATTAATGATGCAAATTTATGTTAATTTTCCTGTCCAGATGCCTTTTTTGCTGAGATGATCTTGGGTTTGCTCGCGGATAATCCAGCAGGCTACAACTACACTGATGTTACACAGCTTTATGAGGGCTTTAGAGGGAAGAAGTTTTTGCTGATGGCAGGGACATTAGCTACTGAAACTCTGTATCTGCACAGTGCGGCACTTGCTAGGAGTTTGCAGACGAATCTTGTTCCTTTCCGATTCATGGTAAATCTAAATATGTCCTATACAAGAATCCACTCTAATCAGGGGTGCCCACTAGGGAGAGGGGCATAGCGAAATTTGCGCCATCAACATTTTCGGGGGGGCATGATTTTTTTTATATTTTATGTCAACATTTTGAATCATGGCTAAAAAATCAAAGTATTCAATAGAGATATCCTAATATAGTTAATTTTAATACTTTTTCCCACCTTTACAATGTTATATTTTGCTAAGTGTAACTCAATATAAACCATAAAAAATACAATTGATAATATTTTGTAAGCAGGAATTTTAGAAATTTTAAGCCTATGAGTTTAAAGGTAAATCTTTGACAAAAATAAATTATAACTTCATCATCCACTATTATTCTGATTTCCTTCACTTAATTTTAATTTTTAATGGTCCTGTGTTTGAGTTTCCATGCTGTTGCAATCTAATTTTCTTAAAAGCACAATGATAAGTTGAATTGTAATGTACATTTTAATGGAATAATTATTTCAATTTCGACGGTGTTTCATGATGATATTAATGTCTCTGAAATGAGAATGCAATTATAAACAACATCGCAAACTCTAGTGAATTTGACAGAAGAAAAAACTTCTCTTGTCAAAAATTTGTGAAAAATACTAAATAAAGCCAATTTCAATCTTTCAAATTTACACCCTATTCACCACACCTTAATCAAGTAATTATTGTAATGCTTCATTACTTTTTTCTGTTTTGTATAATAGTCCAGTCAAATAGTCGTTTTTCAGGAAACAGCCCGAAAGAATTTTTCGCGACGGTTCTATATGTATTTTGGGGCGCTGAATTCTAATCTGAAATTTGCTGACATGCCAGAGGGCAGCTTCACCCCCAAAACTCCCAAACAACTCAAAATTTCGGACTTTTTTCAAGTTTTCTATTTAATCTTGAGAACCTTCAACTTTTCGAGAAAAAGCATTCTCTAAAATATTAAAGATAATGAAATTTCCAACAAATTGAGTGGTCGCGCAGGACTCTACGATTTTTGGTTCCGGAGCTAAGAGTTTTCAAGAAAGGGCATTTTTAAGGGATTTTCGAAATTATGCAAACCTACCACTTCTACCCTATACAACTAGGATCTTTTTCTAGTAATAATAGGAAGCCACACATCACCTATTTTTGAATTTAATAGAGGTGGGAGGGAGAATTCACCCAGAAATGGAAAATCATGTCCTACAGCCAAAATTCAAATTCTCATTATAGTACCTTTTCATGGCCTTCCTAACAGAAAAGAAACATATTTTGGATGAAATCACCTTACGAGGGTTATGTTCTATGAGAATCAATTGTTAGATTTCAGTATTTCCTAGTGGGGGGCACACATAAAGCTGCGTACACATATTCGCGCTTCCAACCAGCACCGAGCACGCTCCTCCCTCGTACCGCCCTCGTACCGCCCTCGTACCACCATCGAACCACAGTCGCACCGCCCACGCACCCATCATGAACGTTATGGAAGATGTTAGATCTTCTCGCGTTCCCCGGTCGAACCACTGTTGCTCGCCGGTCGATCATCAATCGCTCTGCTGGAGTGACGTTCGGTTGCGGAGCAGAGCGACAGTCTGTACGCACCTTAAGGATACGTCCAGGATCAAAACTTTAATCACTTATAACTTTTGACTGAATGAACACATCTCCTCGTACTACAGCTCGTTCATATCAGCTCGTCAAGGCGGTTGAAAATCATGTATCATATCACTTAAATTTGTTAAAAAAATGGGACATTCCTCCTTTAATGTATTTTAGCCCATATTTCAATGCATAGAAAAATTACCGATTTCTATATTCAAAACTGTGTGTCTCGGTAACTCAAAATGATACTTGGTCTTGATTTGAGGGAAAGAATCTCCTCTTTTATGTGAGGTTAATGATTTTTGTAGAAATATAATCGTGATGATAATACGTTTGTTTAAAAAAAAAATCAAGAAATTTGCGATATTTTTCTCTTTTTCACAGTCTCGACAGTTTTTCGATATAAACAGTAGAGCAAGATCAATTTAAGGCAACTCAGCTTATAGAGCATAAAATTTTTCCTCATTTAAGACCAATCGCAAGTTTCTATCATGTATAGTACTCATTTAAGAGACTCTTTAATAACAGTAAAATCGCAAGAAAAATGAGAAAATAATGATCATCATTCAATTGGCTGTAACTTTTGGACGGTATTGAGAACAGAAATAATACATGGGAGTGAAAAGAGGAGGAAATTCATCACAACCTCGACTAATTTTTGGATTTTTTATGTGAAGTGTTACACAACGCTGCATTTGTGAGACTGTGAAAATGGGGGAAATATCACAAATTTCTCGCACATTCAAAGTTGCGTATCTTGTGGAACACTTCAGATAAAAAATCCAAAAAGTAGTCCTGCGCGACCACTCAATTCATTGGAAATTTTATTATTTTTAATTTTTAATATTATATAGAAAATGCTTTTTCTCGGAAAATTCAAGATTCTCGAGATTAAATGGAAAACTTAGAAAAAGTCCAAAATTTTGGGGCTTAAGTCGCCCTCTGGCGTGTCAGCAAATTTCAGATTATAGTTTGTGTAAAACGAGTAGAGATTTGACCCTCCATCAGAAGAAATTAGAGGGTTGCCAAATCGTGTAGAATAGCAACTTTCTCAAATTTCCAATTCAACAACAGAATTGGATGTATAATATCATCCCCGATATCCGAGTAGTGCTAAAAAAGTTTCAGGGTTGGAGGATTAAAAGAAAATTTAATTTTTATGATAAAATTGGAAACATCGCGAAGATTTGTTTTTCTTTTGAATATCACTTCTCTCAGAATCATGTAGCGTCGTTATAAGTAATAATTATATTGAGGAGACTGTCTCCTTTCTATTGATGTCTGGATCATTTTTATCCGACCCATAGTTATTTTTCAATTAATAATTATGTTCGTCAATGTCAAGACATTTCAAGCAGAAAACATGACATTTTCGACATGCCAATTTGACATGTAATTTGAAAGTTAGAAGAGTGGCTGCATGGTATGCATTATGTACCAAATTGTATGCTAAAGGCTGGCAATTTACAAGATTATTTGACTGAATTATTTCAAACGCTAGTAGCTGATTGCCTCTAGAAAGGCTGTAATGAAACACCGCTTGGATTATTCAAGGCGAGGTTGTCATTTTCACTATTATTATGATCATCTAGCTTGCAGTTGCTGAATTTTTACTTTCCCTGCCCTATTACCATAGGTAAAGAAAGTATCGCTTTCCAAAAAAAATTAAGGTACCCCAATTTCTGAATTTCTATATGTTTCTAGGTCCCCTGAGTCCAAAAAAAATGGTTTTTGGGTATTGGTCTGTATGTGTGTGTGTGTGTGTGTGTGTGTGTGTGTGTGTGTGTGTGTGTGTGTGTGTGTGTGTCTGTGAACACGATAACTCCATTCCTAATCAACCGATTTACTTGAAATTTCAAACTTAAGGTCCTTATACCATGAGAATCCGACAATGAGAAATTCAATAAAATTAAATTAAAGATGGCGGAAAAAATGGCGAATAATTACTAAAGAACCATGTTTTTCACGGTGAATAGCTACCACCATGGAATAGGTCACCATGAATAGCTATTTATAAGCCCTATCAAACTGACATAAGTCTAATTTCTGGGAAAATTGCAGGAGCTCCGTAATATTTTCGAGAAAAATGGCGGATAATCACTGAAAAACCATGTCTTTCACGGTTTTCTTGAAAACGGCTCGAACGATTTTCTTCACATTTATACCATGGATAGCTATTCATAAGCCCTATCGACTGACATGAGTCTCAGTTCTGGGAAAATTGCCGGAGCTCCGTAATATTCTTGAGAAAAATGGCGGATGACCGTGTTTTCACGATTTTCTCAAAAATGACTTGAACGATTTTTTTCAAATTCATACTCTGTATAGTTATTTATCAGCTCTATCAACTGGCATGAGACTTCTTTTTGAGAAACTAATGGGGGGTCCACCCCCCCCCCCAACATGCGTGTGTGTGTGTGTGTGTGTGTGTGTGTGTGTGTGTGTGTGTATGTGAGTCTGGGTAAACGATATATCATCTCCCAATCAACGAAATGACTTGAAATTTGGAACTTAAGGTCCTTCCCCTACAAGGATCTGACACGAACAATTTCAATCAAATTCAATTAAAGATGGCGGCCTTAATGACGAAAATGTTGTCAAAAACAGGGTTTTCGCGATTCTCTCAAAAACGGCTCCAACGATTCTGATCAAATTTATACCCAAAATAGTCATTGATAAGCTCTATCAACTGCCACAAGTCTTATATCTGTAAAAGTTCCAGGAGCTCCACCCCATCTATGCAAAGTTTGATTTTAGATTCTCAAGTATCAGGCTTCAGATACAATTTAAACAAAAAATTCTAAGTGGAAAAGATTAAGCATGAAAATCTCTACAATTAATTAATGTTCAGTAACGTTTTCACTTTAGCTCGAGATTCGAGAAAATGTTATTATTTCAATTGGCAACTGCTGGCAACCATAGATTTTATTAAATCATCCACTATGGAGAAATAGCAGACTTCGTGTGTCTCCAGTGTTATTGTCTTGTCACCAGCTGTCTTGGATCTTTGAGTAGTAGACTTTTATGCGCGGGAACACTAGCGTCAGGTGATAAATTTTCAGAACGACAAGGAAAGTTTTATGAGTGCGCCACACCAGATTTTTTCAATCGTTCTGTATTTAGAATTTGTTGATCTCAGCTATTGATAGCATATGGCGGCACACCATTCAGCCGCCATCCTTGACTTTGAAACTCCTGAGAGACCAAAATACGATCTTCCGACTACTTTTGACAATAATTGAAAAAACAATTCCAATTATTTCTGAGAAACTTTCTCGCTTTCACCACCCACTTATCTTTCGAAACAAAAAAGTTTCCAGCATGTCGAAAATTTCATGTTTTCTGCTCGAAATGTCTCGACATTGACGAACATAATCAATAATTAGAAAATATCTACGCATTACGGTGCTACATGATTCTGAGAGAAGTGATATTCAATAGTTAAATTTCTTCAATGTTGTTTTCCATCACGAACTGCTTATTATTAAATCACTTTTTGCTATTAGAAAAAACGACTAGCAGTCAGATATTTTACAATATCTTATCGATATCTTGTCATATTCTTGTCGACAACCAAGAAGATGGTGATCCTGCCGAAAGATCTCGTTGTCAA
The DNA here is from genome assembly GCF_014356525.2 of Nilaparvata lugens. NCBI lineage: Eukaryota > Metazoa > Arthropoda > Insecta > Hemiptera > Delphacidae > Nilaparvata > Nilaparvata lugens. The sequence goes on from NC_052506.1 coordinate 80,906,726, forward strand.
AGTGAGTGATTAATTCATTTATTGTAAAATATCTGACTGCTCGTCGTTTTTTCAAATAGCAAAAAGTGAGTTAAATTTCCTTTAATCCTTCAACCCTGAAACTTTTTTAGCACTACTAGGATATCGGGGATGATATTATACATCCAAATATGACGTTGAATTGGAAATTTGAGAAAGTTGCAATTTTACACGATTTGGCAACCCTGTAATTTCTTCGGATGGAGGGCCAAGTCTCAACTTGTTTTGGAATTCCTCACAAGACCAAAGTTGAATAATGTCCTTTGGAAGATTAGAATGTAAGATGTGAATTTTATTGTCATACACTGACTAATGTTAAAAAATCAAGGGTTGGGAATTGAGGTACTTTGGGGGGGGCATTACACTTGGATTGGGGGGGGGGCATGCGCCATTGCCCTTGGGGGGGCTGGGCACCCCTGACTCTAATCAAACAATATGAGCACATTCATCTCATGCACAATATACAATAACATCATAGCCTACAGTATTTTTAATGAACTATGAAACCATAGATTTGATACATTTAGGCCCAGTTTCTAGGAATCGATGTATCAAATCTATGGTTTCATAGTTCATTAGATTCGAAAAGTGAGATCCACGTTATAATGGTAGTGGAAGAAGATAGGAAAACAGCGATGCCGATTCTCTGTCATGTCACTGCCTTCTATAGAGGAAAGCTGATACCTGAATATTTGATATGATATTAACTGTTCATTCTTGTTTGAAATAGTAAATTATATCCTATTCATCATGAAAAAATATTTTTCCTACAGTTACGTTGAAAAGTGGCCATTGCTGCACTGATTACAGAACGCAAAGAATCACTTTTCCGCTCTAGTGCGGGAAAAAATTTTTCTGCACTCCAGATTTGCAACATGGCAACGCAAAATACTTAGTAGGTTATATAGAGCAGCAAAATGAAAATGAAGTTGATAACAGTGAGCAGAGGTGCAACGAAGCACAACGAGCACAGCATTAATTATATATTATAACCAAGGACAACGAGGACTTTAGGATTTTAGGATTAAGGTTTTTATCAATAATAAAATTACACAGGAAAACATTTGATGGATTTCAGGCAATTTTACCTATAATTACCTACTTTTCATATTCAATGGTAACTGTAGGAAAAATTTAATGTGAAATATGTGCGCAAAGTTCCTCCTCGCCTACGGCTCGGGCGTAAACGTTTCTTTCGGTGCAGCAAACTGTCACTTTGCGCACTAGTTGCACAAATAACTATTTCGATAATTGAATACTAGATTTTCATCATAGGAGATTGGATATTTCCTGAACTAATAATATTTCTAGATTGTTCATCTACCATTATGACGTGGACCTCACTATAGAATCCGAGTCTTATTTTTCTGGAAACAATGTCTAATTCATAGAAAAGATTTTCATGATTTCAGGACATGCTGTTATGATTCACATCAAATTCGGTCACATAGTTGATTCTCTCCAGTAGTAAGTCGAAATTATACAGAATGATCCAATTGTCACTTAGTAGGCATACGGACTAGGGATGTCAATCCCGGGATCCCGGTCAACTTCTGATACCTAACAATCCCGGGATTTCTTAGCGACAATCCCGGGATTTCCGGAATTAGAAAGCCTGAAATTGTAAATGGTATTTTTCCAAAAACAATTCAATATAGAATTCTACAGTGATGAATATGAGTTTCGAATGTCTAATTTATTGTTCTAAGTGTTTGAATAATTCATTCTACAGGCACAGCCTACACTCTTATTTACATAATATACTGTGCTCTGTACTGGCCAAATAGAATAATTGGCATTATCGGTTCGCATCATTCGCAGAATGGTTGTTATGCCTCTACGTTTGTTTCTGTTTACACAGCACCACAATTATCAGTCTAGACTAGTTTGTATAGAATTAAATAATTCTTTAAGAATTCTATTCTCTATTACATTCTCTATTCACTGGTCTAGACAGGGAAATATTTGCAAAAGTGCTGATTTCTTTTCCTTGAAATGCACTCAGAACTTGAAAAAGACTTTAGAAATCTGAAATAAACAAGCACTATCTATTCACTCTCTGTCTAATTATTTCTCATATCTTCTCTTTCTCTATCATAAGCAGAATATTCAGTTGATAAGAATATAGTTAGTTTTACAAAATTCCATTTAGTAGTGGTTCAGCTTTTGAAAAAAGTTACTCCTAATCTTTAAAACATTTATAGGAATAGAATGTTTCATTTTAATAGTATTCCTAAGTATTTCTCCATTTCAATAATATCCTCTCCCTCTATGAGCCCTTTTTCATCTCCACACACTGTTACTGAACATGTAATTGAGGAGAAACAATTGGTTAAAAGTGCATGAAACTTACTTTTGCCAATCCCGGGATCCCGGGATTGATATTGTATTAGACTATCCCGAAATACCGGGGTTGGAATTCAGTCCCGGGATTGACATCCCTACTACGGACCCAGTGATAATAATTTCTAAAAATTCAAGAAAATCGGAGTAACTTCGGTTTTATTTTTGAGTAAAAGTCAAGAAAATTTCGAGGTACGTTGAGTGGTAGAGAGGACTTGTAAGTCCTAACTCCGCCTAATAGAGATTTTTTTATTTAATTTCATTCCAATTTCATTAACAAATTATTCCAAAAAATGTTATCACTAAGATTCCCATACAATGCACTATTATTTTTATGGGAACACTTATGCTGGAAATACGAGCTATTTTCCTTGCGCTCCTCTTCTCGTTCCAGTTTCGTTTGGTTTCATCTTCGTTATGCTGGGTTTCATCCAGATAGTATAGAATGAAAAGTTCTTCAATAATCATTTATAAAATGACATTCTATACTCTCCATCTTCGATGTTTTGCTCTGGTTGGTCAATTATATTGTGTGATAATTGTTTGAATTAAAAAGACTAAGAAATTGTCAAAAAACCACCGATTTATTGATACTTAGAAAGACCGGTTTCGGTTATCACACCATTGTCAATCTCTGATAAACAATCCCAGTTTCTCAGAGATTGACAATGGTGTAATAACCGAAGCCGGTCTTTCTAAGTATCAATAAATCTGTGGTTTTTTGACTATTTCTTAGTCTTTTTCGTCCAATATGAATAATTACCACAATATCAACCTCTCAGTGAACTGAATTTCCGCCTCAATAATGACATTAATTGTAAATTAATGTATTAATTTTAGGAAATGGGGTTGCGTAGTACACCAATATAAGCACTACACCTGCAGATTCATGATTATGTCATGCACTCCTAATTACCTACTTCAAATTTCTATAGTTTTCACTTCCCAAATTGATAAAATAATAGTGTATTGTAAATGGTGTAATACTGCAGTGATCATCGATATGTAGAAAGTTGATTAGTATGCATGATGAAAATCCCTACCACTACCTATCTTATCAATAAAAAATAATGTTCTTCAACTCTATAATAAATATATCATTTGCTTTTTTGTAGCCTTTCATTGAAGAAAGATATCCTGACTCAGGTTGGTCAATTGCAAACCTTGAAATCTTCTACTACATGGAACAGGTTCAATTTTTGTCAGAATTCTATGGAGTGGTACCAAAAACCAAAGCCTGAAAATGCAATGTCGGACTTCAATCATTCAATACTATCATTATAATATTATTCATCTATTATAATCATAAGGGGTATTCACGATCCTGAGTTAGCTATCTAAGGACTATATGCACCATTTACATTGAACGCTAAACAGCAATTACTTACTGGTCACATTCATTCTGATTAGTTACATTCCAGGTTTAAATGATCTGATGATTTATCGCGGTTAGAACTGAGATGTTGCATATGGGCCTTAGTCGAGCTATTTCTCAATTGGAATCATCTTTTTCTGTAATGTACTATATTATAAATCAATAAACTATACTATACTACGTTTTTGGAAAGGGTACTTGGAGTTTTTTTTCTTGATACCCATAGCGCATTGACTTGACAAATAGCAGGAGTCCAACGTTTGAATCCAACATTGAATCCTTCATATTTATTTTTATATCCTATGTTATCAGAGGAGTTGTCCTTAAAATATAGGTCGATTTCTACGTGAAGAGCTCTGATTTCCATTGTTGAAGAATGTTTTCAAATCATGGGGAGTGATGACATGGACATCACTTGACGACACCTTCCGTATGCGTTCATCAATTCAATCAAATTTATTTATTTATTTATTTATTACATTTCCAACGGTATACACCAATTTCAAAAGAATACAATCGTAACAAGATCAACAAAAATAACAAGACAAATATGAGATACATAACATAGAGTCAAATAAGTAACTTAGCAATTCAGAAGTATAACAACTAATCACAGTAATATGAAATAAAATTTACACATATGCATTAGAAACTATCAGCATAAATCCAATGTCTAAAACAATAGCTAACAAAATATTTTTAGCAATAACAAAGGAAACACAGTAATTCAATAGCAGCAAGTGCAACAATAGAATAATAACTATAACAATAACACAATAACACTAACACTATAACCAAACACAGCCAACTAATACAAATGATAACAAAATAAGAAAAAAAAACAAAAAAACAATGAAACAAGCAAATGGAAAGAAATACAATGAAAGCAGCCAGAGAACAAGCCCTTAATACATTTTAGCTACATACATTTTAGAAAAACTATAGACCCAGCTGTAAAACCGCTCTCTTGAAAGCCATAGCAGACACACCAAAGAATTCTATCCCAGCTGCAGCAGCCTCACAGCCCGATCGTAATATCCCAGACAGTCCACTGTTATAGGCATAGGCGTATGTGTAAAATGGTCCTGGAACGGGTCCCTCGTGGAGCACAAATATCAATACCAGCCAGTAATTCAGGGCAGTCCAATGTCCCATTCACCAACTTAAAAAGAAGCACCAGATCATTGACTCTTCTCCTTCGAGCCAAAGGTAAGAGTCCGAAACGATTCTCCAATTCCATCACAGGAACATCAAAGTAGGCAAATCCCATCCTACAGCCAAGCATTCTTACAAATCGCCTCTGCACCCCATGCAGCTGATCTATCTGATACTGATGATAAGATGACCAGACAACCGATGCATACTCCAGGACAGGCAGATCCAGAGCCCTAAACAGGACCAAGAGGCTATAAGGAGATCTGAAATCTCTTGAGGACCTGAAAATGAAACCAAGCAAAGACTCAGCTCTAGACGTCATACCACACATATGTTCCAATGGACTAAGAGAAGGACTCATAACAACGCCCAAGTCCTTGAATTTCAACACTCTCTTCAATGGAGCACCCCTCAAAAAGTACTGGAAGTCAAGTACGTTAGATCCACGTCTAAAAGACATCATGACATTCTTGGCATCATTCAAGGCCATACCATTATTGAGGCACCATTCATCAATCCTGTATATTCCAAACACATTACACACATGAACCGCTATTTCTTTGCATCATTAGCCTTTACAAATCTAGCTCTTTGACAACGAAATTGACCCATTCCTTCGTCCTTTGCGATGATATAACAGGATAAAATTCAACGTTCAAGAAAAAACATTTGTAGTAATTTACTATTAAAAATAGTAATTCGTTGCCATGGGCAACAATGGTTTATTGAATGGAAGATAGAGTTTGATGAATTGAAAACAATTTCAACTTCGATTTGATCAGTGTACTGCCTTGTATGGGTTAGCACTTGGCACTACACTCAGTGCCAACCTCTGGAAATCTACTGTTTTGAAATCCAAACTAGCCAAATTGAACGAAACAATGCCTTTCTAAATCACTACCTAGTTACTCCAGATCTAATCAATTCAGTTTATCAACTTATATTGGCCCTTGTAACAGAACATAGCTAGTAGTTCTGTGAACAGTAGACCTCGCGCAGTTATAAACCCCAGCCTCCTCTAATACTGTCCATCAGAGTAAATTCTGTCCTATCCTGTCGTGTTGGCGAGATATCGGAGTGTGAACGACTAATGGCTGTTTGGGTTGTTGTATTGACAATGCTAATAATTTGTTTTGAACAACTTTATCATCAAAAGCTCACCGAATTGAGAGCAGAGAAAAATCGGAAGAAAATAATATGCTACTACCAGTTGCATGCCTCATTCCATGATTTATGATGAATAATATTGTAAATGTGTGAGTACAATTAAAGTGTATTTGTGTTAGTGTACGGAAGCGCAGAGCGGCGCAACCTCCTCTCTCACTCTTTCTCTCTCACTACCTCTTCCGTCGCAGTCACTGTCAGTTGGTGCTTACATCTATTGTTTGGATGGAGGAGCGCATCCTGACAGTGACCGGCGACTCTGTTGCAATACATTTTGATCGGCTAATTGAAATTACGATCTGAATAAATCGATCAGACGTAGTGCAGTGCCAGCCATGGCTAGTTCTATCTGGAGCCGTCTAACTCTTATAGCTTACTTTGGTGAGTAATTGCTCAATTCAAAAAAAAAAAATTCACTCATACTACCCCTATTCAAAATTCACAGATCTATTCATATTATCTCTTTCAAAGTCTATTTTCATGGTTTGTTCGAAATTACTGAGAGAGAGAAAGAGAGGAGAGAGAAATGGCAATTTTACATTTGATTTCTATAGAGGTTTAAGGAATGTTTGAACAAAGGATGGTGAGCATCGTCTTCTTTAGTTGATTATTCTTGAAGTGATTATTAATGAAATGATTATTACTTGATTTATGTTTGATTATGGCTTTGCTTAGAGTTTAATGTTAATGATTGATGCTCTGATTAAGTAGATGACTGCTTGAGGAATTTGATAAGTAGTTGATTAAAGTTTTGAATAAATTTGATTAATTATTGAAATAATTTTTAGTTATCGATAGGATTAAATTTTGATTCATGTTTGGAATAATTTTGTTTGATGCTCGGTTTAATGATGATTAATGTTTAGTTTAGGGAATAATAATTGTATTTGATGTTCTGATTCTGAATTTGATTGCTTAAGGGATTTGATTCGTGATTGATTAATGTTTTGTTTAGTTCACTGATAACGATTGATGATATGATTAAGAATTGGGTTCACCTTATTGAGAATTGAGGAAGTTGAATATTGTTATGTTAATGAAATTCCATTTGATGGAGCGCGTCCAGAATTGATTGGAAGGGGAAGACTGAGGATAACAGTCCTGTTAGGTTAATTGTTAATTTTCATGGTTTCCTTGTTTAAAAATATATTTGTTGAGTCAAAATACTGTTGTTTTATCGATATGAAAGTGATTCTATTATTTTAATTATTTACCGCTAGTAGTGTAATAATGGGGGTTCTAGGACCAGAGCTAGTAGTGTAATAATGGGGGTCTAGGACCAGAAGTTGATTGTTAATTTGTATGGTTAGAGTTTGTCATTCTCGAGTCTTTTGATTATTGTTATACTGGAATTATATATTCACTTATTTTATCAAGAATTGGAACTTATTCTGATGATGACTAATTTCAAGTGAACTTTTGTTAGAGGAGGTACCTAGTGAGGTCCTGAATAGTAATTATAGACTTTACAAGCTAGAAATATGAAAAGCAATTGAAATAAAGATTTTGATTTGAATTTGCAATTATGATGATTACTGTAGCGGATATCGAATAGATGTCAGTAGTGTTGCTAATAATTGGAACTTTTACATTTATGATGATTAATAAAATTTTATTTTTTTACCTGCATTTGTGTAATTTCTATTGATTTGGTAGTTGTAAGACCTTGATTGTAAGGGTAGCCTTGAAGGGTTCTGCGACGGTTACAATATTAGTCTTATTTTTATGGTATCGGCATATGGAGGAAATTCCTTTTCCTTTTATATCATGCTTAAAATAAAAATTCACAAAAACCTTGTATTCACTTCGACGGGCAATTTGAAAAGAAACATACCTTTCTAATTTCATTGAAATCTATTGCCGCATTTTGCCGTAAATTTGGAACATGAATATTAACATAAAGAGAAATGCAAACCCGTCGACTTGAATCCTAGCTACTTTTCACTTTGCTCGGTCAATTATTCAAGATATTGTTCATCTCATGCCATTTAAGGGCCGGTTTCCGAGCTCGGTATTCAGCTAAGTTCTATACTTTAAACAGCTGGAGTCAGAATATTGTGTAATCTGTGTACGGTACTCTATTTCAGAACAATTAGAACTAGTCCAGTCAAGGAATGGTTATAGAGGAAAAAGTGGGGAAGACAATTTCTGACCCTGCAGTTCTGTTTAGGGTAGTAGAGAGGTAAACATATCGAAAGAACTCACCCCCACCCCCTGTGCTGAGAGGGTGGGGGTTGTTCAAATGTACAATTTTTTTTGTTTCTCGAAAATTACTCGGGAACTGTTGAGAATATCACAAAACTTCACTGAACAAAAAGTAAAGAGAATTTATGAATCTTCATTTTTGAATAGTTAGTTATGTCGGTTGAATGCATTGTTCACAAGATATGAGCATGGAAGAAAATAGCTAAAAAAATGTGACTTTCAAACCACCCTCATCCCCTTAGAACATGAATTAGGAATGAGGACTTCCTCAAACTAATCCAGGAAACAAACTCCCCAGGAATCATAGTACATGACAAGAGGAAGAAAAATATGTCATCACATTGGCAAAACCCACTCCCATTCTTGTGTTGTGAGCATTCAAAGATGAGTGATTTTTCTGATCTTAGAGTGAAGGTAAGATTCAATGTTTCAGTGGATAAGTCACCCTGTATTGTAACGAAATGTCTCATACTATAGCACAACACTTGTTAGGTCAACCTCTATCCATAGCTCGAATATCAACCAAGTCTGAGAGATTTGCATTTTTCATGTAATCCATGAACAGAACATCATGGATTTTTGCAAAAATGAATCAGGAAAGTGAGGAACAATGATGTGCCATCATATTGGCGGAATTCATTCCTAAATATACGAGAAAGTCGCAGTTTTACACAATTTGGCAACACTGTTATTTTCTTGAATGAAGGGCCAAGTCTCAACTTATTCTATTCAAACTAGAAGTGCCATTTGCACAGTGACATTCTGAACTCAATAATTTCATTTTAAACTCTGCAAACCTTTGCAAACTTGAACTCAGGTACTTAAGCTCACAGATGATTTGAGTTGGTTTCCATCTAGTTCCACGGTCAGTTCCTCATCGCTTCCCAATGCCATGTACGGCATTTTGTCCGGCTTATCCTCATGCCTCTTTCCTCAAGCACTTTTCTCCAGCTTTCCAATCTCCCTTCCAACTGGTTTCTAGACGCTTTGTAGAGCACAATGTCATCTGCAAACAGCATGCACCATAGCGCTGGCCTCTTAGCCTCAGATCCTATGACATCAATAATATTAGGTCAAACAGGTATGGACTGAGTGCTGAGCCTTGGTGCAGACCGACTCGCACTTGGAACTCATCAGTTTTTCCCACACTGGTTATCACTTGTGTGATGATGGCTCCTCTGTTCATTTCCCCTCAATAGACGAATATACTTTTCAGGCACAAACCTTTCCCTAATACTTCGTCACAGCTCCTGGGTACCCTATTATAGGCCTTCTCAAATTCCACAAAAGCCAAGTGCAGGTCAGACCCTGTCTCTCTTGCCTTCTCCACCAGCTGCCTAAGCGCAAATATAGCATATGTGGTTCCTCTTCCAGGCATAAAGCCAAATTGACCCTCACTGATTACCATCTCCTGTTTCTAGCCTCCTTGAATATAATTGTGCATATTATAGGACACCTTCAACTGAAGTTTAAGTATCATTCACCAATAAGTATAAGTATCAAATTCCTAATTGTGTTCTTTTTCGGATGCAACTCCACACAGTAGAGACCTAGAGGTTTTAATAGGAATAAGCTTTCAAGCTTCGTGATAGCTGTAGCCTCCTCAAATTCAATTATTCTACTTCTAATACACCTTCAAGCACTATGGTGAGACCTGAAGTTGAAATATTATTTACCTACCAAATTCCTAATGCGCCATTTTTAACATGCGACTTCACAATCAGTAGATGCCTAAATGTTTTTATAGAAATGAGCTTTCTAGCTCCCATGTGCAGTCATTTTGTTATCTGTTTGGCCAATGAACATGCAACAGTGATTGTGAAATATCCACCAGTTAATTGGAGTTGATTCTTCGTAAACTCTCTCCTTCAGCAGAGCTTTTTTCCCCAATGTATAAGCTTACATGTTTGAAAAATAACACATTGGACTTCAAAGTGAAAATGAACAATTTGCTTCAAGACTTGAATCACAAAGGAAAGAAGCACTAGAGCGCCGGAAAATTCAACCCCCAAAGCCGAGAAGAGAGACTAAAGGATGCCGGGAGCAGAGGCCTGCTGTTGCTGCTGAACTACGAATGCGCACTAATATAGTGATTGAACACCGCACCAGTGGACAGAATCGAGTTGGAAAATTAAAAACATTCCACTTGTGACTTGGCAACAGGGCAGCTTGGCAACAGTGCACGTCTTGGCAAGCATCCAAGCATGCAATGATTGTACACAAAAGACCACTAATGTGCCAGAGTATGTGTTAGTGCTGAGGTGGTGGGAGTGTGTCAACTGTCTGCACCTGTATCATAATATTATGTGATCAAAATCTGAACACAAGCACGCTCTATCGAGAATCTTGAGAATCTAGCCATCATAATTCTGTGTATGCTTATTCCATGCTTAAATATAATATGAGTCATATCAGGATTTAAAGAAATCATGCATTGGACCTCAAATTAAAAATGAAGTTTGCTTCAAGACTTAAATATAATAAGTGTGAGGATAAATGTGCTGAAAAAAGCATATAAGGATTTTAAGAAATCATGCCACGTCTCAGGAGGCAAACGACAATTTGAATGCAGCGAAAATTGGTTTGTGTTTTGTTGTTTGCCTTGTAAGATATACAATAGACTTTGTGTTTTCGGAAGATGGCACCATTGGTGGAGAATATTCCGAAACTTTTTGATTTATTCGTGATATTTTTATAAAAAAATAGACAATATCCTAGTGTTTTATTATTTTTGTTATTGGTGTTTGGTAGGTGACAAACTTTGTGTAGCACAGTCAAAGATGGTATACAGTGAACACAATGAGATCGTTATCTATCTTATTGAACTTTGCTGATTTTAAATAAAATTGGGCATATTGTAACACAGTAAACTTGCACTTATTTCTACACGTATGTAGACGGAGCATATCTGTATGTTTGTGGCAAAATCAAAGATGGTATACAGTGAGCACAATGAGATCGTTATCTTTCTTGTTGAACAATGCTGATTTTAATTGAAATTGGGTGAATTGTTAGACAGTAAACTTGTACGTATGTAGATGGAGCATAACTGTATGTTTGTAGCACAATCAAAGATGGTATACAGTGAACACAATGAGATCGTTATCTATCTTATTGAACTATGCTGATTTTAATTAAAATTGGGCATATTGTTACATAGTAAACTTGTACGTATGTAGACGGAGCATAACTGTATGTTTGTAGCACAATCAAAGATGGTATACAGTGAACACAATGAGATCGTTATCTATCTTGTTGAACTATGCTGATTTCAATTTAAATTGGGTGTATTGTTACACAGTAGACTTGTACGTATATTGCTACACGTATGTAGATGGAGCATAGCTGTATGTTTGACTAGTGCGACTCGAATTCCATTAGCTGTTGAGGTGGAAAGGTAACTATCACTCACAAACATAGTCGCTATTCCATATCCATTGAATATTCTATTTGATAAAAACAAGGAATATTCTACTGTTATCGAATCCAGGAGTATCTTGCATGATGAACTTGTTAGGTTTCCTCACATTTTGGATGGTTTCAACTGAATTTTCAATGGTTAATGCAAAAAATCTGCTGCAATTCAGTGATCTAATTGACTCTCCATTTAACGGCGAAAGCTATAATGGCTTCTGGAAGTCTGGTGAGTGTTAGCAAATTCTCAACCATTTTTGTACTCGAATTAAAATTCATTTCATTCATCAAAAGCATATTCACAAAATAATAGTGCAACAATAATAAATGAATATGCGTGGATGATTTGTCCGTGTGCAGAGAGAAGTCGAAATAAATCAGCCAGTTAACAATGGTTTGAATAATGAAAATTATGATACTGAAAGATATTTTCAAATCGAGTTAAATATGAAAGCTAAAAATGTATGATTACAGTATAAACATAAAATTGTCAATAATCTAAGTTCAACGATGCATCTAGGTGTTTCACATGGTGTTTCATAACTTTTTTGTAATATTGTGTGGAGAAAAAAATCACAATAATAAAGATGAATATGTGAAATCTAGTGCTGGTTGCCCCTTGTGGGTTGGGGGAGCTTTGAGTCGATCATTGTACTCAAGCATATGTTGAAAATCAGAATTTACCCACAGTATCCATGATTGTCATGGGAGGTGACTAAAATGGACCTCAAAGCAAATCCAGAAGTAGCCTTGCCTTTAAACACACGGGATCTGCCACATCGGGGACCAGATGGGTGAAACTCCAGTCACAATTGTAGGTCAAGTGGCTAAGTCGAGGGTGACCAGGTGCCATAGAGGCAATTTGGCGAAACCCTCCTTTAGCAGAAGGATCTACAAAAAAGCCAGGAGTGGAACTCAAGTAGGTCACGAGTTTTGGGTGGAGTGACCAAACCTCACCACTGCTCAAAGAAGGACGGCCATCTAGGCAAAACGTCTTGGGAGAGGTGAGGCTTCTGACCCTGCGAAGTTTCGGAGGTGCAAAAAGAGAAAACCCAAGAGACCATAGATGGGTGAAACTCCAGGCACAAATATGAGTCAAGAGGCTGAGTCCAGGGTGGCCGGGTGCCCTAGAGGCAACTTGGCCACCCCTTCCTCAGCGGTAGGACCTTCAAAGTAGGCCAGGAGTGGAACTCACGTAGGTCACGAGGACTAATCAGTCTGAAGAGACTGCCAAGCATATCACACTGGATTGCAACAACAAGCAACCGAGTGATGAATGGAATGTTAGTATAGGGAAAATTCCTGGTTTTTGTAAAGAACACAGGTATTGGTTTGCCTTACTAACATACTACTTGGGAACACAATAAGCTTTGATTGATTTGTGGGGTTCTTTGAACCTTTGGATCCTTGAATCCGTCCCTTCAAAAACAATAAAAAATAGAATAAATAGAAATAAAAATAAAATAAATAGTGCTGGTTGCATAAACGGCCTTTACTAGGAGCTTTGGGTGTGGGTGTGGGTGTGGATGTGGGTGTTGGTGTGGGTGTGGGTGTGGGTGTGTGTGTGTATGAGTGTGTGTATGAGTGTGTGTATGAGTGTATGTGCGTCTGTGTACATGATTTCTCATCTCCCAATTAACGGAATGACTTGAAATTTGGAACTTAAGGTCCTTACGATATAAGGATCCGACATGAACAATTTCGATCAAATGCAATTCAAGATGGCGGCTAAAATGGAGAAAATGTTGACAAAAACAGGGTTTTTCTGCGATTTTCTCGAGAACGGCTCAAACGATTTTGATTAAATTAATACCTAAAATAGTCATTGATAAGCTCTATCAACTGCCACAAGTCCCATATCTGTAAAAATCAGGAGCTCCACCCTATCTATGCAAAGTTAGATTTTAGATTCTCAATTATCAGGCTTCAGATACAATTTGAACGAAAAATTCCAAATGGAAAAGATTGAGCATGAAAATCTCTACAAATTATGTTCGGTAACATTTACACCTAAAATTTGAAATAAGCTCGAAATTCGAGAAAATGTGATTATCCAATTTTTTATTGCAAACTGTTGGCAACTGTTGATTCTATAAAATGATTCACTATGAAGAGATAGCTGACCTCGTATGTCTCCAGCGTTATTGTTTTGTCACCAGCTGGCTCAGATCTTTGTTTATAAGTAGACTTGAGGTGCTCATGAACACTAGCGTCAGGTGAATAATTTTCATAACGGCAAGGAAAGTTGTGTGAGTGCGCCACACCAGATTTTTTTTGAATCTGAGTTCAATTTGAAATATGTAGATTATTGAAATTTATTCCAATATCATTGACTTTGAATAATCAATCAGTATAGCAGGATAAAACAAGTGAAAACGTGAAATCAATCTCATTATTAATTTCTGGCTGAAGATAATGAAGAAATTAGATAGATAAGTTACTCAATTCAACAATTTTTTACAAGATTTCAAAATTTTTCAATAAATTGCTAAGGTCAAATACATACTAAAAAACAACAAAAATGTCCTCCCATTGAGAGCACTCTGACAGCGAGGTCTTATTTTTCACATAACAAACAATATCGGGGAATCGAGCATTGCTCGTTATTTCTATTTATTGATAAACAGGACACAATTATCTAAAATCATCGTGTTTATATTTCACAGCGGGCTATAATTATGTCATCATATGAATTTCGGGGATGCGATGTTTTGATTTTTCACATACTCACTCGCTCACTCACTTTTTTACTATCCACAGCTGTTTCAGCCAAGGATGAATCCTTTTAATGTCGTTCAGCGAGTTTTCCCAAGGATGAGACCTAGTGCAATCGAATTTTTATATCATAAACCTATCATGTTCCAAATTTCGTGGCAATAAATAACCAGATATAAATAAATATACCAATCAGATTATAAGCATTCAGAAATTGCTCGCTTAATATAGTACGATTTATCAAACTATTTAACTTCCGTAGAACGGTTGCTAAGGAAACCAGCTACGATTGAGCTCACTGATTGAAAATGTTGAATTTAGCAGTAGCAAAATGTGAATCACTTTCAATGTTTAACCGCTGGGCTTGCGTCATTCACATTTGATAAAACTTTAGATTCAAAAATGGCATCTTTCATCTTTCTGTTATTATTATAGACAGACCAAAATCAGACATTGAATGGAATGAAATTTCAAATGTGAATAGTTTGAACATGTCTCCAAGCCCTTTTGGTAGTTCGAAATCTCAACTCATTACAGATTTTCCACATCAAGTGCTCAAAGTTGATCAACATTTAAAAATTCAGAATAATTTGAAAAATTTCCCAGTCTCTTCTAATTATCCAATATTCTCCAAATTTTATATACCTATACTATCAAGTCCATCGATTTCATTTCTGGAAAAAAATTCAAATTTTTCGGTCCCCAAATGGGGGGGTGATAGGGCAATTTTCAAAATGTTATTCAATTGCGGGCATCTACTCGATGAAAAGAACCTATATATACCAAGTTTCATTGTTTCATCGACCGTTCCACTAGATAAGAAAAAATGATTAAAATAATAGATTTCCACTTTTCTGAAAAATGCTTCTCATTTATTGTTACTTACTGCCCCAATTGTTGAAGCTCAAGCCTCTGGAATTAATCAAAAATTGAATTCAAATTTCAGCTTTGATGTGGAGATACAGCATGGAATAAATTGTGGATGGATGAACTGGAGGAAAATGAGTGGTGTTCTTTGTGATAAGAGAGTGAATTGTCAAATGAAGGAAGGGAAAAGTGTATAGATCAGTTGTGAGGCCAGCTATGCTGTATGGAACAGAAACATGGCCCATTTCAAAGAAACAGGAACAAAAGATGGAAGTGACTGAGATAAGAATGTTAAGATGGATGTGTGGGGTTACAAGAGGAGATAAAATAAGAAATTAATTGATCAGAGGCACTGTAAAAGTTGGACCACTGGGGAAGAAAATGCAGCAGACAAGGATGATGTGGTTTGGGCATGTACAGCGACGGGAGGAGGATTATGTTGGACGAAGAGTGCAGGATTTGGTTTTGGATGGTGTGAGAGGACGAGGGACGGGATAGCGGTTGACTTGTGGGAGAGTGGTTGGAGGAGAGAGGAAGCATTGGATAGGGATTTGTGGAGAGGTAGACTAAGAGGAAGGAATGCCGACCCCATTTAAATTGGATAAGGCACAGCTAAAGAAGAAGAAGAAGAAGAATTCAAATTTCAGCTTTTGAATTTTATGGGGGTGCGACAGTCGAGACCGACGACATTCGAGGCCTACGACTGTTTTACAGTCCTCTATGGTCGTAGGCCTCGGCGGTCGGGAGTGTACGAAAATTAGAGTGGCCTCAACTGTCGCCTAACGCAGGCGACATTTGAGGCCACTTTTTCAGGAGTCCTCTCCCATTGTAGGTCTCGACTGTCGGGGCTGTACAAAAATTAGAGTGGCCTCAACTGTCGCCTAACGCAGGCGACATTTGAGGCCTCTTTTTTAGGAGTCCTCTACCGTCGCTGGCCTCGAATGTCGCTGGTCTCGACTGTCGGGCCTGTTCAAAAATTAGAGACTCGCTTGCAGCAGGCGACAGTTGAGGACACATCCTACTCCGATTCCAAACAAAATACATTTTATAATGATTATAACTTCTGATTTGTTGAAAACTAAACAATGGAAACTTCCTTCATAAAAAAGCATATGAACTTTGAAGGTAGATAGTGCTTATCCTTGAAGGATTCTCAGAACAATCATCTTTGTGAAGAATTACAGCTTAATCAGTCAAGTATTTCAAGCATGATGAGCTCACATACAAACAGACAGAAAGACAGACACCATCTCGTCTTATAGATGGATAGAAGATAGATAAATATTTATATTTGTCAATGAAGGAGGCATAATGCAGTAGTAATGGATTCCCATCACTTAAAAATATGTTTAGGGACCATCATCCAAGTACTGGAATGTATATGACTTGACCACCTTTGTTGACGAAACTCAATTGGAGGAGTCCTCTTTTTCAGGAGTCCTCTGCCGTCGCAGGTCTCGACTGTCGGGGCTGTACAAAAATTAGAGTGGCCTCAACTGTCGCCTAACGCAGGCGACATTTAAGGCCACTTTTTCAGGAGTCCTCTGCCGTCGCAGGTCTCGACTGTCAGGGCTGTACAGAAATTAGAGTGGCCTCAACTGTCGCCTAACGCAGGTGACATTTGAGGCCACTTTTTCAGGTGTCCTCTACCGTTGCTGGCCTCGAATGTCGCCGGTCTCTACCATTGCTGGTCTCGACTGTCGCAGGACTCTTCTGTCATTTGCCTCGTTTGACATCGACCCGAATTTTATCATTGGTATTGTTTGCCATAACTTGTACTGTACAATTTCCGAGGTATTTGTACGTGTTGAAATCTTCACGTCCTCCTGCACAGACGATCTTACGAGTATTCTTATATACAATAACTTGAAAAATAAAGATGGTGAGCCTCTTAATTTCATTGTACATACTATAACTGAGCCTACACTGCATTAACTGTAGCAACTCGAAATTGTTCTTTGTTAGTATATGAACATTGAGTTGATTTGTCTATTGCATGCTCTACAACTGACGAAGTTTTTGATGAATCGACTTCAAATTTTGACACATCTCTGTGGCGCCTTTCTACAGACCATCTTTGCTCTTCACTATAAATATTCACAATTACCCAATTTTCACCTCGTATCATACTTTTGTGTTCAAAAATGGTTATTTTTCCCCAATTTAATAGGTACCGTATTCATAACTAGTAGTTCTGTGAACAGTAGACCTCACGCAGTTTTCTCATTCAAAAGTATCTGATGTCACCTGTTCTAGTTGAATCACAATTCACAGTTGAATCTACTCTTATTTGTTTTCTCCAAGATCAAAAACTCACTTATGTTAATAAACTCACTTATGTTCATTCAATAATTTTTAATTCTATTTTCAATCACCTATTAAATTTGTTTTTCAAATGTGAGACTATTGATAATGATGGGCACGCATCATAGAGAATATTGAAACTCTACCTTATAGAATAGACCCGGCCAGACAACTGTATAATGCATGCAATGAATTATCAGGTGATTAATTACTAGTAGATCTGTGAACAGTAGACCTCCCGTTCAGTAACTTACATTGACCTGTTCTTATGTTTTCTCAAAAACTAATAAATAATTTATCAATTTAAAATGTCCAGAAAAGATCCTAAATAAACATAGAGCTTTTTGTCCTATCGTACCATGACGTGTCGTCCCGGAATGTGAGTGTGAGCGCTGTTATCAGGTCTGGCTGCCATCGATACGACAATCCAATCAACCAATCAGAGAACATTCTGTGTTGTCGTGTTGGCAAGAAACCGGTGTATTGAGATTAACAAAATAAACTATCATAATGCTGATTTCCTACAAACTCCATTTCTCACTTTCAATGATTTTAGAAATCGATTTCTTTTCAACAATATTCGTTGCAATTTTAATCAGATTGAATAGGAAAAATGTATTCTATCAATAACTCCAAACTCCAATTTAGAATCATGGCCTCAACTTATGGAAAGACAAAGTTAGTAGACAAATACTTATGGAAAGACAAAGTTAGTAGACAACTGTCTACTATAATGTTGATGGAATGATACATTTTCAAGATGTTCGATGTTTTTGAACGGGTAGTATTATAGTCCACTAGACAGCTGATTTATGATGAATAATTTTATAGTCTGATTTTTATGGTAATATTGGTGATGGGAGGCAAATTGAATATGAATATGAATATGAATTTATTACCAAATACAAAAAATATTTTTACAAACAAAATATTCATTAAATTACAATAGTTTTTGGCGTGACTGGAAGAAGAAGCCTTGAGCTCCAGCCACGAGTTCTAAAAATATGAAATACATTTTTTAACTAATAACAGCAGTACAAATGATACAATTCTGTTGATATATGGTAAATAATCTATGGATGTTGAATTTTATCAATAGTCAAGTACTTGATAAACAAAATATAGATACACAGAAAAATAATATAAAAATTGTCAAGTTCTAATAATTTTTATACAATTAATATTCCAAAAATTGTTGATTTAGCCAACTCAATTCTCAATTTTAAAATAATAGTTCTGTTTTACCCAAGATCTTATTAATCTCAATTTGGTTTTTGTTATTTTATCCTTAATAAAGTCTTCCGGAATTTTATTTATTAGTTTATTACTCTGATATTCAAATTGGTGTTTACTAGATGTTAATGAAGTAAAGTTAATATTGAAAGCATTTACTACAGTTGGCCGTATATTATAAGGGATTGTGCGACGGGTAAATTGATGTGTATTTTTATTAATAAAAATAATTAAATTTGTCACATAAGTTTGACGCATCTTTGGTGGATTTACCTTCTTGAAAACCATACTGGTTACTCGAAATGAAATTGTTTTTCCTAAGAAAGTCCATCAATCTAACTTTTATAATTTTTTCCATAATTTTTGATAAATTGGTTAATAAGCTAATAGGTCTATAGTTTTGAGGATTTGCAAGGTCCTTGGATTTGTAACAATAAATATTGTTACAATTATGAGTGATGAGAATTATGCAAATTAGCCTGAGAAGTTAGCCTGTTATAAAAATGGATTTTGCTGTTCTGCTTTTCTGTGTTGTGTTGTGTTGACTCTGTAAGTGTGTGCGTAGAAGCTAGGATCCTAGGAATAACATCAATTTTCCTGGAGCAACAGTCTAGTTCATGAACCTTGCTTTTTGCGTTGTGTAGTGTCGACTCTATAGGTGTGTGTGTAGAAGTTGTGGGAAGATCAACGATTTTCCTAGAATATAAGTCTGGTTCACAACCTTATAAGGCAAGGAATTTATAGCTGCCTAGGAAAAATAGCTGTCACTTGGTGGGAGAATGTATCTTAAATTGTAGTTGTAACGTCCCTTTCTATTGGTGGAAATTTTTCTAGAGAATAGTAACTGCCAATCACAGTTGGTGTTGGTTAGGTCTATTTAGTATGGACGATCTCACAGCTGTCCACCTCAAGACGAGAAAAGCGTAGTGGACTCACTCAGCGTCTGTCGACTGTCATTAGCAGTACTAAATGTAGTCTGTTCAGAACTTTGTATTAATCATGGCTGCCATGCCAGCTTTAGGCTTTTTTTAGTATTTGGCTCTGGAACCTTTTGTTCCAGCAGCATTTTTAGTCTTTTGCCTCTGTAGTCGCTTTAATTGAGAAGAGAGAGAGAGAGTATCAAATTGTCACCTCACAATGGAGATTTTTCTCCTATAACCGCTACTAAAGGTACGTCATAGATTTATAATATAATTAAGGAAATTATCTTCAATGAAAGCTTCCATCAAAGTATTTATTGTAATGTACCGTAATTAAAGTGTAAAAATTGAGAATAGTCCTTTTGATTTGAATGGAAGATGGAAATGGTAATTCAAACTGAAAAATGTTGTAAGAAAATGAACGGTATATGTTTTGTAGAAATATAGAGTGCCTATTAGAAGGAATTAAGATATTTTTGGCTTGTATTATTTCTGAAGAGAAAGCTATTATTATTTATAAAAATAGATCTGTCAATTTGTGAGATTTTCAGAGACTGTATTTTATGATTAATTCTATTAGTAATTTTATCATCTTTATTTGTCATATTTGAAATCATTTCAATGATTTTGATTAGGGAGAAATCACCTAAATATCATATAATTTTTCAAGAGAATCTTTTTGATATTAAACAACTATACTCGAAAGTTGATATGGAAAGTTGTTCAATCAACTTGTGAATTATGTACTATGTAGGCCTATTATGGAATACTATGTACTCATCGCTTTGTGTATAGGGCGTAACCCTTATTACAAATAAATTCTATTCTTTTAAATCAAGAGATTGAAGTAGGTAATGCCTTGATTTTATTATATAACTGAAGTTAAGTTAATTTGTATTATCCTAGTTTATTTTTTTATTCTAACAGCGGTGTAAGTACGGGAACATCAAGTATGGGATCAACGTACGAATCCATCATTTCATGGGTTCATGAACGTGTGTCTTTAAGCCGCTGAGACGCCTCTGAATCGATGGCCGTCCTAGCTTGGGGTATGCTGTCTCCTGTCCATCTGGACGTGTAGAGCTCGATCACCGAGCCTAGATTCAATTTGAAGAAACAGCTATGAGGTAACAACTTTTTTCCAAATTAAACGAACGTCCCAGGAACTCCGGATGTGACAAAATGGGTTTTAGTGACGACAGACTTTCAATCAATTAAAACGTGCGGAATTAGACTTTTGTTAAATCATAATTTTGAGATATTATTGGGGATAGATAGATTATTAATTTTATTAATTTGGTTTGAGTAATAGATTTTCGGTTGTATCTTTACATTGAAAAGTGAGGCCATATTTTCTCTGTAAGGATCCAGCTGGGAATTTCAGTTTTCTTTAAATTTATAAATAATTATAATCTTCTAAACTACTAAAAGTTGAATGAGTACATGAATTTTTAAATGTCCCTTATTGATTAAATTAATGTTTTAAAATAATTCTCATCTTAAAGTTGTAAAGGATCAAATGAAGTTTCAAGGACCCTAACCTTTCCTAAATTTGTTTTGATGACATATATTTTTGAATAGTTTTTTTTAAGGTAGTATACCATGATGTGATACTTGAGGAATGTTTGTCCTTGCAGCGTTCATGATATAAAGATACTAAATAGTTATTATTGGGGGGGATCATTAATATTTGATAATGTTTTGATAGTGTTTTAAAGTTTCCAAGTGTGTTCAAAATTTAATGTTCTAAGAATTTTATGAATTTTATGTGGATCTTTTCTTAAAATATTTATTGTTATTTATGATTAACTTCTGAGACATATCGATGATAATTTTCAATAATTGCTCTTTTGAAATTAGAGTCCTTTAAGCTTTTATGATTCAATCTAAAACGTTTTAAAATGTAGAGCATACAGAGTAGGTTATTACCGAATTAAGTATATCAGAGATAACTTTCTAAATTTAGTAATTTTATTTTCGGTTTTCATGATTCTTCTTCTTGTTTTATTTGTTGTTTATTGATTTCTTTGTTTTATTAACTTCTTTGTTTTATTAATTGTTGAATTCACTGTAAGAGGTGACAATATAATTGATACCTTCTCTCTATTTCGTTGTCTCTCTTGTCATTTCTGGTTTCCCGTTCTCTAGCACTAGGTATGTTTATCAAGCATCCCTTTTATTAAGTTATATTGTGTGTGCTTCTAAATTCTAAATTCAAAATTAACTTTCTAAATTCAAAGCACGGCACAATTCGCTGCGCCACTCTGCTACTTTCTTGATTTTTTTAATGTATTGATCACGATTTATTCTTGAAAAGGCTTGATAACATACTTGTGGCCGGGGAATTCTCGATTCCAGTAATGAGTTTGCATCAGCAGACGGCTGCTGAGTTTTGATTTGATGTGAACTTGAAGCTAAAGTAACTTAGAATTTATTGTTTGAGACAAAGATTTTATCTATATTATTATCATGACTGACAACAATGTGTCAGTGACTGCTCAAAGTTCTGGACCGTCTGTCCAAGAGACCCAAACGCCCGGGACAACTGATCCGGCGCCAAGAGAATTATTCTGGATAGTCAAAAGTGAGGTTGAGTCACGTTTGTCTTCTAGTGGTCCACCTGGATTACTAGCTAGACCTTTAAATCCTAATCATTTGGTCAAGGGTGAATTATTTTTTGAGATAGAAACCTTGGGAACGCCAAGTAGTAATCTTAGTGATCTTAGTGTGGATGAGTTAAGAAAGAAATACAGGGAGTTACGAAAGGAAAACATTGAGAGTAATGGTAAAATATTCCGTGGAGTATTCAATCCTCAATCAGCTTTGGCCGAATTGGTGCCTATTAGTAAAATTATATCAAATCTTGATAGTTGGAGTACTCAAATTGCAGCTGCAGTTGAGGGTGATAGTCGAAAGGAGTTGTTCTATAAATGTCATTCAAATGTGTTGCATGCTGCAAATAGAATCATTCATTTGTTAACTTATGCCCGTGAATCCTCTAATGAAAATTTAATTTCAGAATTGAATCGATATTTGGACGCTTTGTGTGAGACAAATGCGCGCTTAATTGAGTGGCAGCATTGCATAGCAAGCCGGGGTGCATCGCCTATCCCATATTCGACTGCAATGTCGAGCCCTGCCGTTGGGGATGCCGAAGCTGGGACTTCTCGAACTGTCGTGGCACCGTTCGTCAGTGCTGGTAGGCCAAACACTTCCCAGGTTGGTACAGAGACTGGTGCATTGCCCCGTGCGCGCCACCCGAACTTAACCTTGACTATACCGCCACCAATGTCTCACAATTTTGTCCCGGTCGCTCAAAACCAAACTAGAGTCAATCAAAATTACTCAGCTATGGATTCACATGCCCACATGGAACCAAATTCATTTGCGAGAGACACGGTCCCATCATCATTTGGAACTCTGTATAACAAACTTCAAAATCCCATTGAGAGCCTGTTGAAGGATCTACCTGTAACGGATGGTCTGACGGTGGAAAAATTATTGAAATTCATTAGTGTTGCTTTAAAAATTCAGAATCAATTTGGTATAGGGGATAACCAATTATTTCAACTATTACAGCCTTTTGCACTCGGTCCCTTGTGCGACCGATTGAGTTTTGCAGTTAATTCTGGCAATACTTTCGACCAATTTCATGGAGACATTTTGAGATATTTTATTCCTCAGAGACTGCTTTCTGCTATTGAAAGACAGGAGTTTTATCGCCTCCAAAGATCCAAAGAGCCGTTGTCTAGTTACATTGTATCAGTAAGAGAGGCTGCTTGTCTGCTCAGACTCAATTTACAGGAGTCGGAGATAGTGCATACTATATGTTCAGGTTTGAATCCAGAGGAAAGGTCTCGCCTCATTTTTCTAGGTCGTCCCACAACTTTTCAGGAGTTAAATGCGATGAGTGTACAAGCTCAAAACTTGACTTTTGCCGACCAGGAGCGAGTCCACATTGAACGATCTAGAGTTAATAATCCCCATCAACAAGAAAATTCGAGAGGCTATAGTGATAAGAATTGTTTCAACTGTGGTAAGAGAGGTCATTTAGCTCGATATTGTAGGTCAAGACCAGTTAATCAGGAGACCCAAAATCGTAGCAATGTTGAAACTGCCAAGCCGAATCAGAATGTTTCCAACAGGAATGCAAATGTCAAATGTTTTACATGTAATCGTTTGGGTCACTACTCTCGAGATTGTAGGTCAAAGAAGACCTGACTAGTGAATTCATGTTCAAAATTTAAGCCCGGTAAAAATTGTAATGCAAGACGGATTTCCCGGAAAATAAATTCGAATGAATATGATTGTCATTCCAAAAGTAAGGTTATTTCATGTTTCTCCTCTTTCAATAAATGTAACACGAAATTTTCAAATAAGAGTCATCAAGCTCTGCACAAACGTCACCCAGCTAAACCCAAAGTCAAAGCTGCTACTGATGATGTTATGCCTATTATCAGATGTCAGTTGGGAGTATGTGGATATGACACACCTGCATTGATAGACTCAGGTGCGGTGAAATCAATTATTTCTAAATCTGTTCTGGATAAAATGCTTGCTAACGGTGCAAATATCAGTTATTTTGAGGAAAACTTTGTCTGTACTACGGCTAATCAAACCACTTTGCTTCTCAAGAAATCGGTGTATTTAAAGATTAAAATTGAAAATTTCACTTGGAAATTTAAATTTTTTTTGGCGGAAAATTTAGCAGTCCCCATTATCTTGGGATGTGATTTCATTCTTCATTCTCAATTGGTACTAAACCTTTTTAATAAATGTTATTTTTTTGGTTTCAAACCAAATTTCAAATTCATGTTTGTAAACAACTGGAAATCTCTAGTATCTTCACTGACTGCTTCGGTCGGAATCCCGGACATGAATGGCGACTTGTCTATAGAGGAGAAAGCTCGTTTGGATGAAATTCTTCACAACTTCAATGATGTTTTAACCAAGAGACTAGGCAAAACAAATCTCATGGAATATAAGATCCGGTTAACATCAACAGAGCCGGTGCGAAGACCTCCTTATCAGTTGAATCCAATAAAGAGAGAGATTGTTGATACTAAGGTTAGGAAAATGCTTCAAGAAGGTGTAATAGAAAGAGCTATTTCCAATTATTCTAGTCCTTGTTTTCTTGTTCCAAAAACAGGTAAAGATGAGACCGACAGTGATGCATGGCGTTTAGTGGTAGATTATCGGTTCTTGAACAAACGTATTTCCCTAGATTCAGTTCCTTTGCCCAATATTGAAGGCTGATTTCATTATTTTAACGGTGCCAAATTTTTCTCTATCTTAGACTTGAATCAAGCCTATTATCAAATTCCTTTGCATAAAGATAGTCGAGCTCTGACCACATTTTGCACTCCTAGGACCACATATCAATTTACAAGAGTTCCTTTCGGTCTTGCTGTTGGGTCACAGGCGTTGTCTGTTGTTCTAGATCAGCTATTCGAAGAGGAGAAGTACAAATTTATTTTTCATTACCTGGATGATATTGTCATTTATTCAAAAAATTTCGGTGAACATCTATCTCACATTAAGATAGTTCTTTCAAAATTGCGTGATGCTGGTTTTACTGTAAATCCAGAGAAGGCTAGTTTCGCCAAAAGACAAATTTCTTTTCTAGGACACATTGTCAATGAACATGGTGTATCGGTGGATCCGAATCGAACTAAGTGTATCCGCGAGTTTCCTGCGCCCAAAACTCAGAAAGGTGTCGCTCGTTTCATAGGAATGATAGCGTATTATCACAAATTCATTCCGAAGTTTGCTGAGATCGCCGCGCCTCTCAATGCGCTTAGAAAAAAGGACTCTAAGTTTGAATGGAGTGAGGTTCACAATGAAGCTTTTCTCAAGTTGAAAAAGGCTATTACCTGCCCGCCTGTTCTACGCACGGCAGATTTTTCTAAACAATTTGTGCTTCAATCGGATGCGAGTTCATCAGCCATCGCAGCCGTACTATCACAGGAAATAGATGGGGTACTCCAACCCATCGCTTATGCTTCAAAAAAATTGACACCAAACGAAACTCGATATAGTACTTATGAACTGGAATGTCTTGCCGCTCTTTTCGGAATGGAAAAGTTCAAAGTGTATTTGCAACACTCTAAATTTAAATTGCTGACAGATAATTCTGCTTTGTCGTGGGTTCTCAATAATCCAAAAGGTGGACGATTAGGTGGTCACTTGGGAATTTATAAGACCACTAACAAAATTCTAGAAAAATTTTTCTGGCCAGGCGTCAGAAAAGACATTGCTCTGATGGTGAAAACATGTAGATTATGTGAGAAAAGTAAACCCGCTCAACAACATAATTTCGGCTTTCTTTCTTCCAAGGTTATTACAAAACCTTTGGAACGTTTTTATTGTGATCTTGTAGGTCCATTAATAAGAACAACGGAGGGATATACTCAAATTTTTTCTTGTGTTGATGCATTTACAAAATTTTGTTGGTTGATACCGTTGAGGAAAGGAAATACTGAATCTGTCATCAAAGCTTTGAGAAGTATTTTTACGAATTTTTCAGTGCCTAAAAGTCTGGTTACTGATAACGCCTCTATTTTCACTTCAAATGTATTTAAGAACTTTTGCTTCCAGTTGGGTATTCAACATATTACTACGTCGCCCTATTATCCATCACCTAATATGTCTGAAAGGTTGAATAGAAATCTGAAAAGTGCTCTTATTGCATTTCATGCTGAAGCCCAAAATAAGTGGAGTAACAGTTTACATTGGTTAAGTTTGGCCTTTAATTTGGCAGAACATGAATCAAGCGGTTGTACTGCATTTTCTCTCATGTTTCGGTATGCTCCCAATCATCCGCTTGTGAATGCCTGGAAAATTGACGAAATTCTGCCTGAAAGAGTGGTCCCTAGTACCTTGCAATTGTGGAGAAAAGCACGGTATAATCTCGTAAAAGCTCATAGTAGAACCGCTAAGCAATATAATCGTAATCGAGTAGAAGTTCCTTTTAAAATCGGAGATTTGGTATTATTAAGAACACACGTCCAATCTAGTGGAGTGAATAAAATAATGAGTAAGTTGAGTTATCGTTATCGAGGTCCATTTGTCATCAAAAGGTGGTTGACCCCGGTGACGGCATCATTGTATGATTTGGAAACGGGTGCTTATGTACAGAAGGCCCATGTGTCCCAATTGAAGAGGTATACTGGTTGAATGTATATTTTCCCTCTGTATTTTCAAAGAATTTGGTAATTAATATAAATACTACTACTCAGTGATATGGTGGTTTCCCAAAAAAAAAGGTAAAGTCTAGTATTTTCCCATCGGAAAATTCGTGCCCCAACTTAGTGTCTTGCTGGTAATATTGGAATATCCGCGGTATTCTTTGCCACTACTAGGACCTGAGTTATTGTTCTCTAATGAAACGGAGAAGTTCCGCTATCAGTTTGGTTCTGTAGATTGAGAAAAGGTAACTATGTTGTCAACCAGTTTGTTCTGTTGTCCTTGAGAGCAGACTATCACAAGCTAGGTAAACAGTGTATGGAAATATAATGTGGTAGAATTGATAAAAAAAAAAAAAAAAAAAAAGGGATGGTCGTTGTTGGAAAAATAGAATAGTTAGAAAAGTTGTATCATCGAGTTTGATACGTGTATCAACTGCAGTGATACGCGTTGCTCATGAGTCGCCTACTTGTAACTAGTGACATTGAAAAGCGTCAATGTGATTGAACTTGTGGTGAACACCTTGTCCGGACTGTATATAGGCAATAATGATCATTATTATTACACTTATTGGTTTAGATTAAAATTGATATATATATATATAGTGTTGGTTAACTGCTTTTCTTAACCCCTTAATAAAATCGTGTTGGATGACTTTGGTCATCTGGTATCTAGTTATTACCCCTTACTATATAGATGTATATATTCATGTATATCTACCACTACTATATTGGCTATGCCAATACTATAACATACTATATATTATCGATAATTACCTTAATTACTTTAGCACTTATCCCTTCAAATGTGGTATTTTTTATCTTTGATTAATGTAATTGGTAGTATGATGTTTCTTGTAATTTTTTAAGTTTGTTTTTTTTTGTGGATCCACTTAGGTTAGTTATTAACTTTATCAGCTGAGTTTCTTAGGGAAGTTCTATTGAATTTTGTATTTGTCTTGTTTTATTTGGAAGTTGTTAGGACGATTATCTCACCTATGTTTAGTTAAAGTATGACCGGTAAATATGCGCTTATCTGGCTTATCATGGTTTAACTCCTAAAGTATCCATCTGAACTAAATTTTGTATTATCCTTCTGGTTTTTTAATAGTGGTTATCATTCCATATAGTTGTTTAGTTTTGATGTTTCGGAGGGCCCGCCTGAACACTGCGACTGACAACCTTTTGTTACATCTTTGATGATTATTGAATTTTGGGTTGGTTTTGATAATATTGGCTTTATCAGGTTGATGTGAATTCTCCCTGTTACACATATTTATTTATCTTGTTCTATAGGGATGAATACTTGGTCCAAAATTTATTTTAGAATTTGATTGACAATGAATTGGCTCTAAATTATTATGGTAATCCCTCATGGGTGAGATGTCTCCATTCTGGCTTCGGTAGGATACTATGTACTAGCGATATATACTTATAGTTGTTTGATGTAGGCATTGTTAATAATATTTAGTTACTTAGTTTTCTTGTTATTTTAAAGGGGAATAGCCAGGCTTTGGTTAATCCTGGATGACTCATCTGGTCAAGTATTTGCAGTGAGGCATTGTAGGTTGTCAATGGACAGTTGTTTCTGATTTCTGTGGTAAGCTATTAGTGTCCCATTTTGCTGTTTCTATCAATTTGTTTTTACGTCTGTGCGGTATGTTTGTTTTGTAACCCTATGGTTTTGCATGAGTAAGTGTTGATTTTGTTGGGCAAATTTATCTTTAGTATATTATTTGAAATTTTGAGGTGAATGGTTGCTTTTATTGTTATTAGTCTTATACAGGATGTTACCAAAATCATTGTCATGTTGTTTTCTGCCAAATTTTTTACGACTCAACCCGGTGTTCCACACTCAAGAAGGGGGAGTATTGTAACAATAAATATTGTTACAATTATGAGTGATGAGAATTATGCAAATTAGCCTGAGAAGTTAGCCTGTTATAAAAATGGATTTTGCTGTTCTGCTTTTCTGTGTTGTGTTGTGTTGACTCTGTAAGTGTGTGCGTAGAAGCTAGGATCCTAGGAATAACATCAATTTTCCTGGAGCAACAGTCTAGTTCATGAACCTTGCTTTTTGCGTTGTGTAGTGTCGACTCTATAGGTGTGTGTGTAGAAGTTGTGGGAAGATCAACGATTTTCCTAGAATATAAGTCTGGTTCACAACCTTATAAGGCAAGGAATTTATAGCTGCCTAGGAAAAATAGCTGTCACTTGGTGGGAGAATGTATCTTAAATTGTAGTTGTAACGTCCCTTTCTATTGGTGGAAATTTTTCTAGAGAATAGTAACTGCCAATCACAGTTGGTGTTGGTTAGGTCTATTTAGTATGGACGATCTCACAGCTGTCCACCTCAAGACGAGAAAAGCGTAGTGGACTCACTCAGCGTCTGTCGACTGTCATTAGCAGTACTAAATGTAGTCTGTTCAGAACTTTGTATTAATCATGGCTGCCATGCCAGCTTTAGGCTTTTTTTAGTATTTGGCTCTGGAACCTTTTGTTCCAGCAGCATTTTTAGTCTTTTGCCTCTGTAGTCGCTTTAATTGAGAAGAGAGAGAGAGAGTATCAAATTGTCACCTCACAATGGAGATTTTTCTCCTATAACCGCTACTAAAGGTACGTCATAGATTTATAATATAATTAAGGAAATTATCTTCAATGAAAGCTTCCATCAAAGTATTTATTGTAATGTACCGTAATTAAAGTGTAAAAATTGAGAATAGTCCTTTTGATTTGAATGGAAGATGGAAATGGTAATTCAAACTGAAAAATGTTGTAAGAAAATGAACGGTATATGTTTTGTAGAAATATAGAGTGCCTATTAGAAGGAATTAAGATATTTTTGGCTTGTATTATTTCTGAAGAGAAAGCTATTATTATTTATAAAAATAGATCTGTCAATTTGTGAGATTTTCAGAGACTGTATTTTATGATTAATTCTATTAGTAATTTTATCATCTTTATTTGTCATATTTGAAATCATTTCAATGATTTTGATTAGGGAGAAATCACCTAAATATCATATAATTTTTCAAGAGAATCTTTTTGATATTAAACAACTATACTCGAAAGTTGATATGGAAAGTTGTTCAATCAACTTGTGAATTATGTACTATGTAGGCCTATTATGGAATACTATGTACTCATCGCTTTGTGTATAGGGCGTAACCCTTATTACAAATAAATTCTATTCTTTTAAATCAAGAGATTGAAGTAGGTAATGCCTTGATTTTATTATATAACTGAAGTTAAGTTAATTTGTATTATCCTAGTTTATTTTTTTATTCTAACAGCGGTGTAAGTACGGGAACATCAAGTATGGGATCAACGTACGAATCTATCATTTCATGGGTTCATGAACGTGTGTCTTTAAGCCGCTGAGACGCCTCTGAATCGATGGCCGTCCTAGCTTGGGGTATGCTGTCTCCTGTCCATCTGGACGTGTAGAGCTCGATCACCGAGCCTAGATTCAATTTGAAGAAACAGCTATGAGGTAACAACTTTTTTCCAAATTAAACGAACGTCCCAGGAACTCCGGATGTGACAAAATGGGTTTTAGTGACGACAGACTTTCAATCAATTAAAACGTGCGGAATTAGACTTTTGTTAAATCATAATTTTGAGATATTATTGGGGATAGATAGATTATTAATTTTATTAATTTGGTTTGAGTAATAGATTTTCGGTTGTATCTTTACATTGAAAAGTGAGGCCATATTTTCTCTGTAAGGATCCAGCTGGGAATTTCAGTTTTCTTTAAATTTATAAATAATTATAATCTTCTAAACTACTAAAAGTTGAATGAGTACATGAATTTTTAAATGTCCCTTATTGATTAAATTAATGTTTTAAAATAATTCTCATCTTAAAGTTGTAAAGGATCAAATGAAGTTTCAAGGACCCTAACCTTTCCTAAATTTGTTTTGATGACATATATTTTTGAATAGTTTTTTTTAAGGTAGTATACCATGATGTGATACTTGAGGAATGTTTGTCCTTGCAGCGTTCATGATATAAAGATACTAAATAGTTATTATTGGGGGGGATCATTAATATTTGATAATGTTTTGATAGTGTTTTAAAGTTTCCAAGTGTGTTCTAAATTTAATGTTCTAAGAATTTTATGAATTTTATGTGGATCTTTTCTTAAAATATTTATTGTTATTTATGATTAACTTCTGAGACATATCTATGATAATTTTCAATAATTGCTCTTTTGAAATTAGAGTCCTTTAAGCTTTTATGATTCAATCTAAAACGTTTTCAAATGTAGAGCATACAGAGTAGGTTATTACCGAATTAAGTATATCAGAGATAACTTTCTAAATTTAGTAATTTTATTTTCGGTTTTCATGATTCTTCTTCTTGTTTTATTTGTTGTTTATTGATTTCTTTGTTTTATTAACTTCTTTGTTTTATTAATTGTTGAATTTAACTGTAAGAGGTGACAATATAGTTGATACCTTCTCTCTATTTCGTTGTCTCTCTTGTCATTTCTGGTTTCCCGTTCTCTAGCACTAGGTATGTTTATCAAGCATCCCTTTTATTAAGTTATATTGTGTGTGCTTCTAAATTCTAAATTCAAAATTAACTTTCTAAATTCAAAGCACGGCACAGCGGATATTCAGGTGAATGAAAAACAGTGCTCCTTAGAAACAAAGTTCATTAACAAGTTAACGCCAGCCGTCTGCCGAGTTATTCTAACCTAAATTTGAATCGTGTAGTTTATTTTAATTGTGAGAATTAATTAATTCCATAATGAGCGACAATAATTCTATTCTCAGTGCTATAGCCGATTTCAGGAAGGAGAACAAAATTAATTGGAACGCTAACAACAATAGGTGGGATACTAATGTACAGAAACTCAAACAAGTGCAAGAAGACATAAAAAAAACAAATCAGGAAATTTCACTTATTAAAGAACAGTTCGCGGCAGTTACAAGCAAGTGTGATAGTGTGTGTCAATCCGTCGATCTCTTGCGTCAGGATAACTCTAAACTTAGAAAGGAATTAGACGAAGCGAGAGGTGAAATAAATGACTTGCAGCAACATACACGCAAAAACAACATCCTAGTGTCAGGTGTACCACTAACGAAGGGGGAGAATATGTTCACCGTGTTGGATGCAGTCGCCAGAGCCATAAACGTTAGCTTCAACGAGTGGGACATATCTGCGGCTCACAGACTACCGAATAGGAATAGAGACGCCAATATGCCACCGTCAATAGTGGTTAACTTCACCTCACGCTTCACAAAATCGAGTTGGTTGACCGCCAGGCGACTTAAAGGTAGGCTTTCAGCTAGTGAACTTAATACCAATTTCCCTAATACCCCAGTCTACCTGAGCGAACATCTCACTCCCGTGACACGCTCTCTATTCAATGCGGCGAGGCAACTTTTGAAGGAAAAGAAACTAATTTCAGTGTGGACCAGGGACTGCAAAGTCATGACAAAGGCTGCCGCCGATCATCGAGCATTCCTGATTCGTGATTTGGAGCAAATTGCTGAGTTACGCCGAAAAGATAGCAAGCCTATTTCCGAGGATGAGGTTCAGTGAACACCCAATTACAACTTGTTGTTTCTCATCAAAATTCTGGTAAATTAGGAAACCAGTCAGAACACTATTATTTTTATTTTTTATTCATTTTTCAAAATTTTTTATTATATAGAATGAAAGTGAAATATTATTGTTTTCTTGATTCACTTTTTTAAGGCAACATTCGTGCAAGCGCCTGCTTTTTGCCTATCTCTAAAAAAAATCCATATAATCTAATAATATCGCCTGTTACTTCCCAAAATAGAGATATTAAGAATAACGCTACTTCATTTTAATTCAATTAACTCAAATATACCGAATTATTAGTGTTTCTTGAATATTATTAGCATTCAGAGTAGCCTACACTGTGTGTAGTTGCTGCACCTTAAATTTTAACTTGGACAAAGTATTATTTTTGACAGTGCACGACATTAAATTTCTTGATTTTATCTCAGATATTGCTTGTTACTTCCCAAAATAGAGGGTTAATAGGGAATAGTACTATTTCATTTTAATTCAATTTATCTAAATATAAAGAATAATTTGTGTTTCATAAATGATCATGAGTCTTCTGTGTACACTGTTTTGTAGCTACTGCACCTGAAATTATAAGTTGAACCAAGCCCCATTGACAGTGCATAGCAGTTCTTAGTATTATCATAGATCTTGATTATCTGGTGTTTGAGATTGAAGCAGTCTGCAAGATCACAGTAGAATTATTTACTCGAAAACAACAGAAGGGCATGATACCGGTACAGTTTGAAGAAAACAATAATAATATAATAATAATCGGCGATAAGATTACAGTAGCCTAATTACACTTCCATCCCGTCTCTCTCTATACCTACATTCATATCAGTAACTCAATATTCCAAATCAATAGTTCAGTAGATATTCTTTTACTCCACTATAAATTTTAATTCTGTAATAAATTTAATTGATAGATAGTTGGTTATTACTATAAACTTCATATATTACATTTTCAAATGAAAACGGTACTATTATAATTACAGTACTCGTATCATTTAGACCTCAGTAAGTGGTGTAAACCTTGCTATTCAATTCATAGTAGAATAAGTACTTCTACTATCTTGCTAGTTCTTTCATATCAATACCTATATTTATACTTTTTTAAATTCTAGATTTTTAATTTACATAATTAGCTCTATTCTTTATGTATTCTTTTATACATTAAGAATTAAATCTTTATAATATAAGATATAATTATAAAGATTATACTGAATAGTCTAGATTGTCTTTTTTTATCGGGATCTTCTTTCTTAACAGAATATTCAGTTCCCACTGTATGCACAAACATCGTTTTCAGACCAACTAATAATTGACATAATGATTATGAAACAGAATTTACTTATTGAATAAACTAACACTTAAAAAAACCTTGTTCTCTTGATTTATAGTAAGAGTAATGTGAACATTCATGGGCCACTAATAGTAATAATTAAAATCTAATTTCTTATTTCACAAAGATGAAAATGGTCCACAGAATCGTAAATTTAAATATAATTAGGGAAATGATACTATATACATTTATTCAGGCTTCTAATTCATTTTCTAGTTTGGCTAGTCATTGAGATGATCATGACTAGGTATATTTATCAATTAGAATTAAGCACGAATTTGTTTCCCGCTAAACGTATTTTTCCAATTTTTGATTTAGTTTTGTTTATTATTTATTTACGGTACTTGTATTCTTTTGTGCCCGGCAGGCGGCATGGCTTGTCTCATTGTATTTACAGTATAGAACAATGAGTGATCTGATGGAGCCAATTGATGCTTCACCAATTGAGTGCACTGAGTGCACGGATATTAATGATTTTTCTTTAAAATTTCCTATTTTAACTTCTTCCGGAAATAGGGACAAGACGGATTTCTCAGTAATTCACATGAACATAAGAAGTTACAAAAAAAACATAGATGAATTTTTAATAGTTTTAGAGAGTCTAAAGCATCGTTTTGGCTGTATTATTTTGACCGAGGCATGGCTGAATGACGATAGTGACCTGCTGGATATTGAGGGGTATAGGCTCTTTAGATCCTACAAAAGTCTGAATCAATGCGATGGTGTTGTAGTGTACATAAATAATGAGCTTTCAGTGTCTTGCAGGGAGCTTCAGCTGGGTGGTGTGGCCACCTGTCTATCAATTGAATTCGACTGGGAGGGGTCTCCCTGTGAACTTCTTGCAGTTTATAGAAGCCCAAACTCCAATATACATCAATTTTTGAATGCTCTTGACACCCATTTCAGATCCACATCAGGAAGCAATAGGAAAATTCAAATTCTAGCAGGGGATATTAACTGTGACATTCTTAATGTTGCTATAGGATCTATAGAGGAGCAATACATTGATGTACTGAACGATGCAGGATTAACGGCCTGTATAGATAAAATTACCAGGCCAGTTAGTGGAACTTGCATCGACCATTATTTTGTTAAACTTCCTCACTCATTTGATGTTTCAACCACTGTAGTCCAAACCTCTGTGACTGACCACTATGCCATATGCATGAATCTAGCAAAAAATTCTACAAAAATATCTTCACAAAATAACAACGAATATTTTTCCAAGATTGACTGGCATGGTATTAATAATGATATTTCTTCACAAAATTGGAGCTCTATCCTTGATGAAGGGGACGTGAGTGTGGCAACTCGTCTCTTCACAGATACACTCCAGAAAACAATAGAAGTGAACACAAAACTGATTAAAGTGACAGCAAAAAATAGTAAATTGAAGCCCTGGATTAGCTTGGGTTTAGTTCAATCAATCAGGCACCGGGATAACTTGAGAAAAAGATTAAATAGACAACCTTTTAATGCAACTCTAAAAAATGAATTTATTCAATACAGAAATAGGCTACACTCTCTTATTAAACAAACAAAATATAATTACTATAAGAATAAAATAACTGAAGTCTCAAATAATCCTAAGAAAATCTGGTCAACTGTGAATGAGGTCTCGGGGAGGCCTGCCAGGGTGCATGCATTTCCTGTCAATGTGTTCGCGCGGGATGGTCGGGCTCCTGCTCAAATCACTGCAACCGAGGTTAGCAATAATTTCAATGAGTTCTTTGCCTCTGTGGGAAAGCGCTTGGCTGATTCTTTAACCTCCCTTGGCGAGCCAGAAATAAACGATTCCGATCATGCTGTTGGTTCTGTGTTCGAGTTTCGACTTGTCACGCGAGAAGATCTCATGCAGGTGATCGGTAGCATGAGAGGTAATAGCGCCCCAGGCCATGATCGTATTCCAGCAAGAGTAATCAAGGACAATATTCAAACCCTAATTGATCCTATTCTTCACCTAATTAACTTAAGTATTCAGACAGGTATATTTCCAGACATGCTCAAAATCTCAAAGGTAATACCCATCTATAAGACAGGTTCAAAAAACGATTACACCAACTACCGTCCCATTTCTCTTCTGCCTATTACTTCTAAGATTCTTGAAAAATGTGTAAAGATCCAGTTAATGCAGTACTTGGTCCAAAATAATATTCTATCCTCATCACAGTATGGTTTCCAAAAATCTAAGAACTCTTCTGATGCTTTATTCGACCTATCAAAATATATAGCTGATAAAGTAAAAATAAGAAGTAAATTAATGATAACTTATCTTGATCTTGCTAAAGCCTTTGATTCTGTTGATAGGGAGAAGCTATTGCTCAAACTTGAAATGGTTGGGATCAATCAGACTGCTCTACAATGGTTTAAGAGCTTTTTACAGAACAGGACACAATATGTCCAGATCAATGACAGTAGAAGTGGTTTGGAAAAGGTTGATTACGGCGTTGTGCAGGGAAGTACCCTTGGGCCAATTCTCTTCCTAATCTATATTAACAATCTCCCATTGCTTAACATTAATAGTAAAATCTTTCTATTTGCTGATGATACAGCTGTAGTATCATCAGGAAGATGTATTCAAAAATGGTACTTCTGATTTGGCCAGAATAAAGAGCTGGTTCGACCATAACTCCTTAACCGTTAATATAGATAAGACCAAATACATGCCCATCACAACCCGTAACCAGCAAGATCCAGAGCCAAGAGACTTAATACTTCGTGCAGAGATCCAACATCAACTGTCTGTAATTGCTCAAAACTAGAAAGAGTAAATAAGTACAAGTACTTAGGTATTATAGTTGATAGTGGTTTGAGTTGGGGTCCGCATATCCAGTTTGTGAAGCAGAGACTTAGAAGGTTATTGTATGCATTCTCCCAGCTAGGCCATGTTTTGAGTGAGGCGCACTGTAAGACTGTATACTTCGCTTACGTCCAGTCAATCATCCAGTATGGCATTCTTGTCTGGGGGGGTCTGCACGCTACTCTCTTGGAGCCGCTTGCGGTGTCGCAAAGACAAATAATTAAAACAGTTTTGAAAAAGGAACAGCACTACCCAACAATTGAATTATTTACTGAATTTCCTGTTTTAAATATTAGACAACTTTACATAAAATCTCTACTGCTCTTTCTAAAAAAAAATAGATATAACATTCTACCCGAAATTCCTCACACCTACCCCACACGATTTAGAGTCAACCATGGATTTGCGACGCCGCGGGTGGCTCATGGACTGGAGTTGAGAACCCCTTTCTATCTTTCTCAACTTCTGTACAGGAATCTGCCGGCTGAGAT
Source organism: Nilaparvata lugens (assembly GCF_014356525.2). Lineage (NCBI taxonomy): Eukaryota > Metazoa > Arthropoda > Insecta > Hemiptera > Delphacidae > Nilaparvata > Nilaparvata lugens. The sequence continues at coordinate 80,943,809 of NC_052506.1, forward strand.
AAGAATCAGTATGGAGGTATGCAGTGTGCCAGCATTCAAGCGTATGGTGGAGGGGTGGCTATACCGCCTTGGCACAGAAATGTCTGAAAGCCTGCTTCGGTCAATGTACTGGCATTAATCTATCATCCTCTACGATGCTTGGAATACACCCAGATATTTCCATTTCTCTTATTCATATCCCTTCATATATATATTTTTTTCTCAATTCCAAAATCTTACCTGAGGCTCCGCTTGTCCCTGCTCTATCATGTTCTATCATTTTTTTAATTTTTTTTCTTATCTATTTTTATTTATTTATTTTTTTTACTAGCATTCCATTTGAATGTTTCCATTAACTTTTCAAATTACTTCTATTTATATTTTAAGTAAATATAATTTCTTTGTAGTTAGTTATCTAACTCATTCATTATTTATTAACCAAATATTAATATTTATTTTTTCTCCTCACAATTTAATTTATTACTTTATTTAACTTAGCAGCCTGATATATTTCAGGCTACCCAGAACTCACCCCTACACACAGACGAATAGTCTTGTAGGGGTATTCCTGTATCTATGTAAAGTGTGTTCAATTTCCTGTAATGTATATTTTTGAGGAATAAAGCTAATTTGATTTGATTTGATTTGATTTGACTTAAAGTTGTTTGAACTACTATTACAATATGGGTAGACTATGCTCCATAGTTATGCATCAACGTTAGTAGACAGAAGGTTGATCACTCACAGGTGTAAGATTCGAAGTGGTGGGGGGAACGCCGGCGTGACGTCACGTGTAGTAAAAATATGATAGAGTAACTACACTGAGCATACAGTTTATTAACTGTATCTTCAAAAACATCGTCATTTAATCCCCTCAGGATTGATCTAAAACTGTGAAATTCTCCATATTTATAGCGAATGAATCACCGATTCTAATGATGCTGTTCAATATTTCAAGTTCATTCAACTTGTATAAATAAAATGAAGTTAAAAGTCTTTCAAGAATCTAAAAACGTGAAACGAAAAATTTAATAAGCTGGAAAAGCGTTATTGGACAACGTTATACTATTATAATTTCAGATTAAGCCATAAAAAATCCTACATAAAAATTTAAACCGATCCCGAAAAATCCGATAAATTTCATTCATATAAATGCACTGAACACATGCTGGTATCGAGCACATGTTCTACGAGAATCAAAATATCTCATCCCCGAAATTCACAAGCTGATGTATAGCCAAACTACAAATTAAAAATAAACACGACCGAGAAGATGAAAAAACCTTAAGGGTTTGAAAGGGAAGGTTAGGAGGTAGGGTTTTTGCTTTTATATGGCGAAATGCTTGTATTATTTAAATGTTTTGATAATTATTGTAAAGAAAGCTTTTATGTCAGAAAATGTTTGTGTTATATAATTTGACTATACATCACCGTATGATATTTCAAGAATGTGATATTTTGCCTACTTTGTACTACAGCCTACGTCACAACTACAGTTCCCCCACTCCAATTGCATTTTAACTAAAATACTATAGATGAGTGACCAACCTTCTGTCTACTAGCTTTGGTTATGCATAGTATTGTAACATCCTTTTGGGGTTGCATGTGCCCAGCTGGCAGTAGTCGGTAGAGCAAATGAGATTTGGATATGATTCATATTTATGCGCCTGCTTAAATAAAAATACCATATGGTTCTTACCAGCTCTTCAATGAGCTTTATATAAAATTCTGCTATCAATTGCTGCAGACTGCTGCCACTCTATCAATCTGCAATCTTTACCGCTGCTCTAATTGACTCAACAATTATAGTTGCTGAAGAGGTAGATAAATATAAGGGTTCTAAATATTGCACAAGACAATATGATAACAACAACAATCCAACTCACTACCATCTGACAAAGGGGTCAGCAGTGTGAAATAATACCAAGTGTGATCGAAGACGATATTTAGTTAGAATTCCTTATACCTTCTATGACTTGAAGAGCTGCTTCAGCTTCATTCTATGACCCTGTGTTTCAGTCAATTTGACTTCAGTAATCATGTTGAACCATTTAAATGAATCTTGAGAACATAATATTTCTGAAGATTCAACGATTCATACTGTATATTGCTCATTTATACAATACATTTGGTGGAATATAATAGTTGGTTGATAATTATATTAATTTGTCAATATAAAAAATACTAGTACAAGATTGGTCATGCATGAAGACAGGATTAAAAATGAAAGGTACACCATTCAACAAATAAAGTATATAATTGTACATAAATTTATATACAAAAAGCAATAATATAATATGAAACAATAAATATGAAAACAATATGAGAAAGTATGCAAGGAAGAATATCACAGATGGTTCAATAAAAAATTGTATTATGCCCACTAGTATTGATCAATAACTCTAGTAATTCTCCTATCAGCATATATCATATATTTAAAGGGTTCAATCGTTTGACTTTCTTTCACTTATCGAATAAAAATTTATAATTCCATATTCCAACAATATCAAAAGTTAAATATTAATTCTCAGGGTTTGAGTTAGGCTATCAGTGGAATTTAGATAAAATAGATTATCCTTGGAACTTTGAGCTTCTGTTAATTCTCTTGAATATTACTGATATTAAAATACATAGAATGAGCATATGTAATAAATTAAATAGTGATAGATACTTAAATATTCAATTCTCATCAATGTTCTTAATAAGACTTTACCTTATTTACATCTACTTGCATAAATAAGTCTGAATCAAGCTTGATTTTTAAATGCAACCGCCGACGAGCTAGCTTCATTTAATTTCTATAAATTCGTTGCACTGAGGGCCCTCTAAAATATTTTATAACCCACATGCGACAATTTTCCACAAATTTAAAGATGTGGCATGGATTTGCCTCGTGTGTCCTGTGCCTTATTTTTGGTGGGCTGCTGTCATCTTCTCCAATGAAAATAATTACTTTAATAACTCTTGTCATAGAGCAACTTCACTGAGTTATATCGATTGTACAATAGAAACATTAAAATTAAAACTTTGGTAAAATAAAATTAATATTATAAGGGGTTCAGTATCATATTGGTTGGTGTCCCGGTCGATCTCTGGCAAGCAAGTGGGCAGGTGATGCTCCCTTATTCTTCCTCGAGGATATTTCCTATTTCTAAATTTGCATAAATTTGCATAGCTGCTGCTATTGGTGGATTTCAACAAATCCCTAATGATGTAATTTGACTCTGTCGAATGGTTTGCAATACAAAGACATAGTAATTAATAATATATAAACATATTCACACTTAAATTTGGTCCCATGCTAGTTACAATTACACATGCATTTTACAATAATCGTATATTTTTATAATTTCAAAAAGACCATGTGGTGACTTTTTGGAATATATATTTTTAGCACCTACCAAATACTGGATTCTGATTGGTACATGACCAGTTTTTGTACAAAATGTGCTATAGTATTAATGCGCTTAATAAAAATAGATCCATTTCCTTTTCATTTTTATCATATTTCCATGATTTTCATTCTCTAGTATATACACAATAAATATTTATATATGTTTTCAAACGTTTATGTCCTTTATTTAGCATGCTAGAATCTATAGAACCCCATTGTCCTTGCTTTGTTGAGTACTGTTTATTTGCAATTATTTTGCTAGAAAGTATCTGACTGAATTTCAGATGTACAGCTTGACTGCTATTGATGTTACCGACAAGCTCTATTTCCAAAGAACCTAACCTCAAATACAATATTATTATTTTTATTGAATAATGATAAAATGTCTTCCATTTTGTATTGTTGCAAATAATCTTAGCCTTTATAGTCATTATTATCTTATCTCTATTGTCGACTGATAATACAACTGATAAGAATTTCCAGTTTCTTTAAATGAGACCTTATAATTCATTTCAACATATGAATTTTAAATGTGTGCCAAAATTCACCATTATACAAGCACCCCCAAATTTAAATTCAAAATATTTTAAAATCAAAGTGTTTTTAATACAAATTCTAATAATCTCTGAATAAATCTTCATATAAACTTCCATATAAAATATCACAATTTCACAATAACATACAGACTCTATCTGCATATGCCTCCATTCTTTCTTTCAATAACAACATTTTTCTCCTTGCAAATAATAATCAACAATGAATATGACATCAATTTCATCTCCTTTAACATAACACAACGATACTACAATTTTGAACTTGCAGCTTAGCAGTACTGCCAGCTAATTCTATTACTATTTGTACAACAGCTATCCATGACTCTCCACTACAATAAATCCGTCATTCTCTTCTTATTATGAGCTTCACATGTTAATAATAACACTTCTTAGGTCTCATATAATCGACGATTGATATGACTAGATTATAAATATGGTATTTCATTAGATAAAATATTGGTAGTTCTTTTTTTTTTATCTTATCTCTATTATTGACTGATAATACAACTGATGATAAAAGTTTCTGGTTTCTTTAAATGAGACCTTATAAAATTTCAACAAATGAATTTGATGTGTGCCAACATGCAACGTTATAGTATACAGAGAGGTCTGCTATCATAAACTACAAGTATATCTCTATTATTACATGAAACCATCAACATCATACGATCCTGTGACTCAAATTTATTGGTAAAGTATTGATTGGTGTATTGGTGTAATATGATTTGTAATATTGTTTTGGCAAAATGAAATTGGCTTAATTTCACTATTATTATAAAGAGCTACTATCTAGAATTGGAGTTCTGGAATAACAATTCTAATTCTAAAAATTGACTAGATATAAAATTCATTCAACATCATTATTCCTGGATAATTTCAAATATTATCAATAATTTTGTACCGGAGCTGAATAATAGCAGAGAGAAAAACAATCATAAGTTAGTATGCTATCTTATAGCATATGCTTTCTATGCATGGATGCTATTCATGCTATCTATAGCTTACTGATTGCTATCTTTTCTCTATGATAAATAAAGTTAAGGATGCAAGTTGTAGACTTGCAGGTGGGACAAGCCTGTTGATTTTTTTCAACTTTCCTGTGTACTGTTGCAAAGTTATGAGTTCATGACTGTATTTTCCTCTCATTGTATGACTACTGATTCAATTCATTGGTTTTCATTGCTTCAGAGTAATTTCACAGGTTTTTTTGACTTGGCTTGGGAATCTGATGATCATCAATGGACTCTAATCTCACATGATTGCATAAGGGCAAGTTATAATAATTCGTATATAGTTTTAAGACTCAATAAATGATTTATAAAGTGAGAACATTAGTCAGTACTAGAGTATAAAGTCAGTATTATATAAAACTGATTTATTGTTGATGACTGTGATTTCAAGTTCAGTTCCACGATTAGCATAATGTGTTTCGGATGAGCACGTTACCTTCGGTCCCGGCTACCTTGAAAGCAGTCGTTGGGTCATGTCAGAAGCCCTGAAATTGATTGGTTGCAACCCAAGAACTCTGACACCAGACCTTAGCCAGTCATGTCACTCTATGCTATTATTTTATATAATATTGTGATACACAGAACGCTCATATAATAATATGATCTATAATAGGTTTTTGTAGTAGAGCTGATATAAGTAATACTTATATTCCATATAAGTAATACATGATCTTTGAATTCGACATGATATCTCACACACCTGGAATAAATTTTGAAGAGACAAAATTATGTTATATTAGTTTTCCAAATCAGAGGAAACATGAGTTTTTTAATAATGTGATTTATAGTGATAGTCTGTATGTCATTTCATCATTCCTGCTCTATTCACACGACACAATATTATGGACTGAACATTGTTCAATACCATACACCTAGATATTGACAATTTCACTTCTTGGAGAGTTCAATTAGCAATATTCAAGTAATTGGAACAGTTTTGGGCTTAGGCTCATGGTACTTTTCTGGAAGTTGTGTTATGTTGAAGATTAATAAATAATAGATATTCAACTGCTTCTCAATGTATAAATTTATTATGGATTTCCAGGATATCAAAACATATCCTGTAAATGAATGGAGAGAGTCATAAATTCATTTTAAGTAAGGAGAAGTCAATGACTCGATCAGAGCAGAGATATGAACGATCTACAAAACACCTGGAATTTGAACCGTCAAAGATGAATTGATTTGAAGGTTAGAAATAGGGGTAGATGTGGGCCTCTGCTGTAATAGGAATGTATGAGTGGAAACAAAAACTTTATATGTTTCCCCCAAAGAACCTCGTTGATTGAATTTTAGAAGCGTTGATTTTCAATTCCTTTTGACATTGTCCATTAACTCCTGATAGTCCTGAGACACTGGAGGCAGAAATCACGTGAAATTATCCTCCATGATTATTTGTTTTTGCCAATTTTTTTTTTCAGGTATATGCAAATTCACACTTATGTATTGTCTCTCTCATCGAAATAAAATCTGGGTGAGTCGCCATGATGCTTTTCTTGGTCCTCTTTTTGATTAGTAATGATTTTTCATTCTACATTTTAATGTGATAATAATCATCCTTCCAACTCAAATTCCAGAAACTCCCAACCGAGTTTTCTTTGCACGGTTTGTGAGAAAACTCTTGCTTCCAAACAGAGATATGAGTGAAATATAATAATAATTGTTTGCTCATAGTCCAATATGTGTACCGTACTTATAAATAATTGTTGGAATAAGAGTTGGAAGATGAATTCTGAATAATCGGACTTTGAAAGTTCAATTGAGTAGAAATCTAAAAGTCCCAAACTTTAGAAAGTTGAAATTTGGATGCCCGGAGGCTTAATCGTAGTTGTATTTTCAATTTTGTCAACTTGGAATAACAAAGTTCAGTCCTTATATCGAAACCCATGCGTAATATCAAATTCCTATAACTACACATATAATTGCATTTGTTATTCAACTCACATTGCATTTGTTATTCAACTCACATTCCACTCAAACTTCATTTACATTCCTGGCTGGGAACCGGTACTTGGAATTGAAGTACTTCAAATACTTGGAATTAGAGTACTCAATTTGGAATTTATTCTCACAGCGAAATCCACTGAATTATTCCTATGGAATTTCCTATTGACACAGGAAAATTACATAGTCTATGAGGTGAAAATGATTTTATACTGTTTCCCAGAAATTGTTTCCAGTGTTTATACATCTCTAATCTTAATAATCAATTCTCAATATGTGTTATATCTATTTTTTCTAGTGTTGAGCACGTTCTCGCCGGTGGAGATCCTGTGCAAATTGCTCGGTTTGTACCTAATTCCCACGCAGTGATTTATGTGATCAAAAATGATATGTACTATACAGAGCCGCCCTATTCTCCCAATACTGTTGTCAGGTTGACATTCACTGGGTTGCCAGGCATTATTTTTAACGGAGTCTGCGACTGGGTTTATGAAGGTGATTGAAAATTAACCAACTTTCACAGTCAACGGAATTGTAATCGATAAATTGATTCATTTCATGTATATGTTTATGGAATTAATATGAATAAGAATAGAAATATAAGTAGGTACCCTTCTTAATCACTCGATAATGGCATCATACAGCCGAAAGATATTGTGATTTAACAATTTTGAAAAGGGTACTAAGATTTATAATTTTATCACTATTCAAGAGTAGCTCTAAAGGAAAAAAGACAGTTTTTGAAGTGTTATTCATTGATTTATTTTGTTATTATGAAGGTGAAGTTGTAGTAGATTTACTTATTCAATGATAATTACTTGGAATTGTAATAGCCACGGATTCATCAAAATAATTTTAGAATTTGTAGAATAAGATGAATGGAGAGTTTATGATATCTCTCCAGGAGCTATAACATGACAACTTGACAGATAACTTGACAATTTGACTGATAACTCTACAAATATCTCTGCAGATAACTTTACAGATACCTCTACTGAGAACTCCACACTCTACAGATAAAGCTACACAGATAACTTCACAGATAAGTCTATACAGGTGACTCTCCAGGAGAGAGTCATGGACGACAGCTTTTTACCTTTTACCTTGTATGAGATCAAGTAAGAAGGGTGAAAATGAGAGTACTGGCTCAAATCTGCCCCAAGGCTGCCTCAAAGCTGCCCCCAAATCTACCCCAAAGCTGATTCTTGGTTCTTACCTTGCCCAATCCAATTTAATCCAAACTAACTTAACCTAGCCATACCCCTGATCTCACAATAAACCTCAAATGAAGATCCCCACTTTTATTATTCCCACATTTTTGGAAAAAACAAGATCCAGCTTTTTTTTATTTCTTGAATAACTGAGAATCATTAAATTTTACAAAAAATACAGAAATAACTTTTTTCAGTAAATCTAATTACAAATCTATTGACACCCCATTTGTTAAGGTTGAACAGAAAATAGGGATCAGTCCCACTCTTATGGAAATACTAGATCCAGCTTTTTTTATTCCTCAAATAACTAAGAAACTATTAATTTTACAAAAAATTACAAGAATAACTTTTTTCAGTAAATCTAATAACAAATTCATTGACACCCCATTTGTTAAGATTGAACAGAGAATAAGGATCATTCTGACTTTTATGGAAAATTAGATCCAGCTTTTTTTTATTTCTTGAATAACTAAGAAACCATTAAATTTATCAAAAAGCTACAAGAATATTTTTTTCCAGTAAATTCAATAGCAAATCCATTTGTCAAGGGATCAGTCACCCTCTCTAACCTAACTCAACTTTTTCTGAAACTGAGCAACAAGCACTCAGAATCTCTAATGATATTTTTATGTTGAGACCTAGCACAGCACCCTTTCTTAAGGCTGTTAAGGAACACTAACCTCAGCACTAATCCCCCCACAGGGGGGGGGTGACCCTCTGTCTTTAACCAGCTAAGTTTTACCTACTTGAAAACTTACTTACTTGAAAAAAAAATATAATGAAAATATATAAGAAAGAAGTCAAGTCAGATATTTTACCTGTTGATCAGAGTGTATACATTTCTCATTGCTTGGAGTTGAAATAATTATTATAGTCAATAGAGAAGAAACATTATTTATTATTAAATGATGAGAAGTTATTATTAAATAATGATTCAGATAACCATTATTATTGTTTTGGATTTCTATATTGGGAGATTTTATCATAAATATGTAGCCATACAGCCATACATTGATGATTCTTATATAACTACAGACATTGTACCAACTTGATTTTGATTTTCCTGCACTGGTGCTCCATATAACCTACTAACTATTTTGCGTGGTCATGCTGCAAATCTGGAGTACGTAAAGTAATACTTTACACCCTAGAGAGAAAAAGTGATTCTTTGCAGCCTGCAATCATTGCAGAAATGGTCACTTTTCAAGGTATCTGTAGGATAAGAGTATTTCCAGCTGTAGGGATATTCTAATTGGTATCTGTAGAAAGAGTGGAGTTTATAAATTTTAATTGTTGTGATTGTGATGATAACGCGTATGAAGTTGAGCTGGGAGGAGTTTTGATTTTGGGATACAAGGAAAGAAGAACATTGAGGATTGAAAAGAGACTTAAATTTTGCTGAGAGTTTTTAATGAAAAATAACTTAAAATTTAAGGCTGAATATGTGGCAAAGGAAGTCAGCTGAGGCAGAGAGTGAGAGAATATTGAAACCCACTGAGAGAGATAGGGAATGCCATGACAAGAGCAAAATTTCAGGAAGAGATTAAATAAAGCCTAAACATTCAAAAGAAATCCATTGAGATAGAGGGGGTATATTATGACAAGAGCGATTGCGATAATTTATTAGAATAGATCATGAGAGTAGTTATGGTACATCATAATAATTGCATTGCTTATAATATGATATTATCCTGATGTCATAGAAGCTCTTATCTCATCATCGTATTGTAACTACTATATATTATTTGATTAAGATATAGAATTATGTAACAAAACCACACATAACCTTCAATAGTAAAGTGACAGTAGCTCATCAATTTATCATCAGCAGATCTGAAAGCTATCTGGTCAGAAACATTGAAGAGGATTCAATTTTTCAAGGACTGGATTATGAATTTTCATAAATGATTTGAAAATATCAAAAACCTTTCTAAAATTTTCAAGATTCCTACGAGTTTTCCAGGAATATTTGATCTCTAGTGAGGAATGAATGTCTTTATTAAATCTATTTTTCATTTTCTTGAGGATGAAGGTGATTTAGTGAATTGTGAGAATGAAAAACATTCAAAAGTGGGTCGCCAGAAAAGAGTGGTTGGAACCACTGATCTAGAAGGTTTTATCTTGAAATAAGCATAGCGTATGCTTTTGATAATGTTTTTTCTATGGTTGCAGCTCCAGATTCTTAGGTTAAAGAAATTTGTTTTCAGTATATCATAGTAAATACAAATTTTATTTGTTCATTAGATCTCAGAAAAGCCAAGAAAACTCAAAAAACCAAATTTGTGTGATAACACAAATTTTGGATGGAACTGAAAATACCTACCAAATTTGAACATTTTTGCCCCATCATGTATATCATGGAATGTCATAAATCATTATCATGTTCGCCATCTTCCCATGTTCCTCATCATGTCATTCTATATTCTTCCACACACATGTCTATGATTTGTTTTCAGATCAAATTTATGCAAAAACTAGAGCATTTTATTTTTCAACTGATGGCGCTTTTATGAGCTACCTCTCATTTAATGACTCCAATGTGCCAACAGAAAACTATCCTAGTTATTCGGCATTCATTAGTTTTACTATGTATCAATATGTGCAAGACGTGGCGACCAGAATTCCAAAGGTGAGGAACTAAGTTATTGTAACATTCTTTCAATCAAACTATTAGCATTGGTTGAATAGGAAGCATCGATAATAGCCTACACTTTTTATAGTAATATTATTCTATCAATCATGTATCATGACGCTTAGAGAGTCATTGAGATATTCATGAAGGATTGTTGTGGAATTCATATAAATTTCAACTCCACCAACAAAATATGAAAAAATAATTTATAAGAAAAAAAAATTATAATTATAATCAGAGAGTGATCTTGATGAAGATCAGCACCCTCAAAATTTGCAGGCAAAGGCAAGGAGGTTTCCTATTGGCCCCTAACAGAGTACCCATTGAATAGGTCTTCTCTAGATCTTAAATTCAAATTTCAAATTCTTTATTCAAAAAAAAAATTATACAATGAAATGCATTCCAAAAATCAAATACAATATTGTTTCCTAATTTCTAATATGTGTTCCCTATAGGCTACCCTGTGTGGGGACACTTGAATATATATAATAAAATATTTATATACAGGTTTAAATATTATATCATGAAGAACATAATAATTGAATATGGTATTATATTGAAATAAATCAATATGTCAATATTTATAATCATTCTTGCACACATTCATACGCACACACATTCACACATGCGCACACATTCATACGCACACACATTCACACATGCGCACAAACACACACACACACAAACACACTTACACAAAACTTAAAACTATGTACGGAGTGGTTGCTGTTTTTTTTTCAATTTTATTCATAGTTAACGTTTCGTTTTTTTTTCAAAGTGCTGATTTAATTATACCATAAATGAATGCGTTTTGAAGAAAGATACAGTGATTGAAATTTGATACTGTCTTACTGTTTACGCATACTGGACGGGATTTGTGAGTTCAATGATCTTTGATCATCTTCTCTCATCTGTTGAATATCGAAATTATTTTCAGCTAAATCCAGAAATGCTTTGAATAGAAAAGAATGTCTCACTGATAATATTGATAGTTCTCTGAAGAGCATCATTGAACTATATTGTTTAGGTTTATTACAAATTATTTTTAATATATGTTTCTGACCAGTAATCACAGGTTTAATATGAACATTGTATGCACTCCCATAGCATATTATTCCATAATTTATTTCAGAACCAATAATTGCATGGTATAATTGTAACAATACTTCTTTTGGACATAACTGTCTGAGGTAATAGAACTTCCTTATGTATTTTTATCAATTGCATCATATGCTTTAGATATATCAAGAAACAGAGCTGCACACTTATTATTAACACTAAAACTGTCATTTATTTTTGAAATGAGATTTTTAATTGCTGCTTCTGTACTTCTTCCTTCACGGAAACCATATTGGTTATCACTAAAAAAGTTATTATTTTTATAAAAGTTTTCAAGTCTAATCTTGAATATTTTTTCTAGAATCTTGGAAAAAACCGGTAAAAGTGAAATTGGGCGGAACTGATCAATGTTTTTACAATTTGGCTTTTTAGGAATAGGTATAACTACGCTGTGTCTGAACATGCTTGGGAATTTTCCTTTGGCAATACTCAGGTTAATTAGATTGGTTAATTTGTTCAAATAATTCATGTAAGTTTTTTTAATCATGCTTGTGCTTATCCCATCTACACCTGGCGAAGATTTATTTTCCAATTTTCTTATTGTACTTGCTACTTCCTCCGGATTTGTAGGGTGGAGAAAAATTGAATTTGTTGGAGAATTGTATGGAAACCTTATTTTTGATATTCTAGCAGACTCTTCCCTGGTTTGCAATGTGGTTTGTTTTAATTCATCATTCATTTTATTCACAACATTTAGAAAATAAGAATTAAACGAATTAGAAATTTTATTACTATCATGTATGCTATTTCCCTGCTCATCAACAATCAGTTTTAGTGGTTCTTTATTTTTTTTCAATCCTATTAACGCATCAATTGTTTTCCACGTCTTTCTAATGTTTCCCTGGCTTTCTCTAAACAGTTTTGAATATTAATATTGTTTTCTTTCTCTCAGTTCATTACGTAAGTTATTTTTGAATGTATTGTATATTTGTTTTAAGTCGTCATTATTAGGTTGTTTGATAACATTCTTGTATAACTCATTTCTTAAGTTTATTTGCTTGATCAGATAACTATTTATCCATGGCGACCTATATTTCTGTGTCAAGTTATTTTCTAAAAGGAGATTTTCTTGTGAATCTTTGATAGCGCTTTTTAAAATGTCAATGAAATTTTCCCATCCCTCATCAACTGATACTGCTGGTATTTCTCTATCCCAATCAATTGATGATAAAATATTATTCAACTTCCGGTAATTGATTAGGCATATATTTTTATAATTTGTATCTGCTTCTTCGTTGGATCTCTTCAATCCTTCAACTTTGAGGATGATTGTACTGTGATCAGTTATATCTAAATGTAGTATTTCTGGAATTAGATTAATTTTATTCAGTTTTGTTCTATTTTTGCCGGATTTTAAGTAAAGATGATCTATTAAAGAGTTGGAAAATCGGGACCTATGAGTGTAATCAGTATTGAGTGATTCAAATCCAAAACTATTCATTAAATATTTGTAATCGTCAATAATTCTGGTGTTCTGAATAAGATCTATATTTATATCTCCCGTGAAAAAGAAAGGGACCTCATTGTTTTCGTTAATATTAAATATTTCTTCTAAGTACAAGGTTAATTCGTTAAGAAATATTTTGGGTGAGTTTGATTGCAACCTGTAAGCAGCCAACAACTGAAATTCAAAATTATTATATGAACAAGATATATGTACACAGTCCGCTGAAATAAAAACTATTGTCTTTGTTTTGAACGTTATCTCACTGCTTATATAAACCAAAGTTCCTCCTGCTCTGTAGTTATGATTGAAATTACCATGTACGGAATAGCCCTCTATATGATATAAGTCTATTTCATTCTCTAGTATCCATATTTCTGTCAAGACTATTATTAGCGGGTTGTTTTCTAATTTCCTCATTTGCACTAAGAATAAATCGAAATTACTTCACAGACTGCGTATATTTTGATGAATAATTAGTGTTTCTCTGCTACTTATCTCTGATGACATTTTTATTTACGGTACTGACACTGTTATTTTCTTGGTTACCTGGCTGCTTAGATGCACTTATCACGCTCAACTTTTCCACTTGTTCACTGTTCTTGAGTTCAATAACTGGTGTTCCGTCTTCTTTCCTAGCTAGAATCTTCCCTTCCTTGATCCATAGGTATTTGATGTCGCCTCTTTTGAAGATCTCTCTCGCCATGGTGAAAATCCTTCTTCGCGTAGGTGCTAGACTTTCATTCACATAGACTGGATGGTCCGTTGTTTCTCCCATCTGCTTTGTAGAAAACTGCCTCGTAACTTTCCTTTTATCCAATATTACTTGTTTTTCTGTTCTACGAACGAACTTGACAACGATTGGTGGAGGTAGGTTTTCATTTCGTTGTTTAAGTCTGTGACAAATGTCGATTGCATCTGCTTTTATTTTGTGTCCTAATGCTTCGCTCATTCTACAAATGATTTCTGTTACATCTTTATCCTGTTTTTTGGGTATACCATTTATTTCCAGCATGTTCGATCTTGAGTATTGTTCCATATCCTCGACGCGTTCCTTCAGTTCTGCATTTTCTTTCCTGAGGCTAGCTACTTCTGTTGAAAGCTTATCGATGTTGATGAGGCATGTGCTAATTTGCTTGTTTTGTTCATCAAACTTCTTATTTATGTCGTTAATCGCCTGATGACATGATTCAATTGATTTCCCAAGCTCCAACTCCATTTTCTTAATATTCTCCTTCATCGACGTCTGATTTCCTGCAATTACCTCAAGAACTCCTGCGAGTTCTTGGAGAGTCACGTCCTTGTTTCCTGTTGTCGATTCACTCACCATACTTTTGCGACGTTTAGAGGAACAGCTGCTACATCTCCAAATTTGTTTGTTTCTCTTTATGTAGTCCGCATCGTCCTTGGTCATTTTCACACATCCTATATGAAAATTCGCTTCACAGTCGACACATGAAATCAGCTCACCTGAATTCCGAACGGATTTAGAGCAAATAAAACAAGACATTTTTAAATCTTCAAATAAAATATTCACTACAGCACGGTTCACTAGCACGAAATATTTTGTTACGGAACGTTTAAACTTTGCACAGCTGACTCAGCAACCACTCCGATACGACCGCTCTCGTCGAGCTCTCAAACATTACTGTTGAAATATATATATATATGTTATAAACTTCTTTGTTGAATTCCTGTTCTGCAATAGTTTCAACTCTCGTTTCAAACTTCACAGAAATGTCAATAGAAAGTATTTTCATTGTAACTCTGCAAGGTTGATGAAAAACCAAAATCTTTTGTCAGCTAAAATATTTCTCCGATTTTCATTGAACTTTTCTATTCTTCCTCATCATCATTTGGCCATATTTGCATGTTTATTCAGCCAGGAACTCCTATCCCAGTGGCAAGTGTACATATAATTAATCTGAAGACTAAAAAGGAAATCGTCATAGATGGCTTACAACCTCCTGTGGATCTTGTGACAAAGTATGTGACAATTTATTTAATGTTGTATCGATTTATCCATCAATATTCATTGATATTGACCAATATTCCATCAAATCATTTTCATTCAGGAATGCACAATGTGTTTTGCCAGAATCTTTTTCACTTCCAATTTTTCACTAACAGTACAAATCGAAATAATCTGCTGAACACAGAAAACCACCATCTCATTTTCTACGACAGAGAATCTTTACTCTTTCCATGATGATACTAGCATACTATCCTGATACTTCGTATAGTAGTTGATTCACAGGAAGGATGGTGAGAACCCAGGGAGAACGTGATAGAGACTGAATTTCCAGATTTTATCCAATATTATTCAAAGCCAAAAAATACAGAAATAAATTTATAAATATTCGATTCACATTTGTAATTTGCAGTGTAGAGTTAACGGGATGATCAGACTTTGTCAGATTAAATCTTTCTCTCCTTGATCTCCAATAGAAGCACAAAATAAGGAAGGGAAGGGATGAGTGCATGCTGGGATATGATGCACTAAATAGAGTGAAAATTCACAACATTAATAAAGGATGTCGAATCATTCCAGATATATACTCACACGTTTTCATGCATACATACGGATGATAATAATAGTTGAAAATAATTCAATGATACAGTTTGGTGCAATTGGTTTTATTGATTTACATTCACTTTGGATTCATTCCTTTCAATGATTATGTTATTCATACATTCATTCATTATCACTGCAATGTCTCTGTGCTAATCTATGATGTAATTACTATTTTAGAAATGTCTCTGACACGAAAGATGATGGATAATGGTGTGCGTTCACAGAGAGCGTTCACGCTTTTCGAGTTGTATTAGAAGAATGATATTTCTATAAATGTACCTACATCTAATGCCACCTGAGACCGCCGACTGTGTCAATACGCACCCTATTCATGAAGCGGGTAGAGACAACAGGCATTAGCCCAAACTTCTCTATTAGTCCAGGCAATGAATGCTCAAAAAAGGGTATGGAGGGAAATGTTTAGAAGACAATTTTTGACCCCGCAGTTCTGTTTAGGGTAGTAAGGAGGTAAACATATCAAAAGTCCCCACCCCGAACCTTTGTGCTAAGGAGGTGCGGTTGAAGGTACAATTTTTTTGGTTTCTCGCATAAAACTCAAAACCTATGTATCTTGAGGACTTGACTGTCAAATAACAAATAAAAGCTTACATAATTTCCTATAATATTCATCTTACAGCTTTTTCTATATTCCCTCTAGTTTTCGAGATATCTGCTCTTGAAAGTGTGACATATTTGGAAAAAACACGTTTGCCACCATTTTTCTATTTTTGCTTTCATAACTTTTTGAAAATCGATGGGAAAATTCCATATTGATTATGAGCTTCCAGAGCATTATATTCTCTCCAATTTGATGTATGATTTCACACTTTCACGAATTTCCCTACACTTTTTGCAGCAGCTTTGGTATTGAGTGTGACATTTTTGCATCAATAGACCAATTGACAAAGGAATTTGTAGGGAATGTTTTAAACAATTTTTTTGCTTTTGCAGCTTTGTTGAGACTGGATAGGAGGAGAATATATCAAAAGTCCTCATTCCTAACTCATGTGCTAAGGGGATGAAGGTGGTTTAAAAGTTTCATTTTTCAGCGTTTTGCTTCCATGCTCATTATCTTGAGAACAATGTGTTTAACCGTCCAAACAAACAGTTCAAAAATAATGAAGCTTGATAAATTCTCTACACTTTTTTTGCAGTGGAATTTTCTGATATCTCCAATCGTTCTCGAGATATTCGCTCTTGAAGGTGTGTAATTGTTAAAATAACAGGTTTTTATCCAAGGTTTTGCTCTTAAAGTGTTTATAACTCTCCCGAAATGCATAATAAAAAAAATCACTCATTGTAGGTTTGTAGAGCATTAAAAACTCTCTTAATTATGTATTTCTCCACTATTCCAAGTTTTCCTTTCATTGTTATAGCAGCTTCAATGTTGGGGGTGAAATTTTCATTGCTGCAACAAGTGTCAACTCAGCGGTTCCACACCTTCAACAGAGGGGATAAAGATGCACATTTTTGCTATGTCCACCTACTAACTAGTTCAAATCAAGCTGCAAAGTTAAAAATTTTGTCACAGACACCCCTTTCAAATGACCTTGTCAAACGATCAATTGTTGCAGCAATGAGAATTTAACCCCCTACATTGAAGCTGCTATAGCAATGAAAGAAAAACTTGGAATAGTGAAATAATACATCATTACAAAGAGAATTTGATGCCTACAAACTTCTGATGAGTAATTAGTTTTGCTGAAGAGTTATAAGCCCTTTAAGATCAAAACATTGGATGAAAACTGTTATTTAAACAATTACACTCCTTCAAGAGTGAATATCTCGGAAACTATTGGGGATATCACAAAATTTCACTGAACAAAAAATGTGAGCTTCATTTTTGAATTGTTATTTATGAGCGAAATGCTGAAAAATGAAACTTTTAAACGACCATCATCCCCTCTCCACATGAGTTAGGAATGGGGACATTAGATATATTCTCCTACTACCTAGCGTCAACAAAGCTGCCATCAAAAATTTTGTTTAAAAAATTCCCTTCAATTCCTTTGTCAACTAATCTATTGTTGCAATAATACAGATTTCACACTCAACACTAAAGCTGCTGCAAAAGGTGTAGGGAAATTTGTAAAAGTGTGAAATTATACATCAAATTGAAGAAAATTCAATGCTCTAAAAGCTCATAATCAATATGGTTTTTTAAAAAGTTATGAGAGCAAATATATAAAAAAATGGTGGCAAACGTGTTTTTTCCAAAAATGTCACACCTTCAAGAGCGGATATCTCGGGAACTAGAGGAGATTATAAAAAAAATCAAGAATGAATTTTGTAGGAAATAATGTCAGCTTTAATTTGTTGTATCACAGTCAAGTCCTCAAGATACATATGTTTTTATTTTTATGTGAGAAACCAAAAAATGGTACCTTTAAACCACCCTCACCCCCTGAACAGAGGTAGGGGTGAGGACTTTTGATATGTTTACCTCCTTACTACCCTAAACAGAACTGCAGGGTCATAAATTGACTTATCAACTTTCCCCTCTATAACCTTCCCTTGACTGGCTAAATTATAGAATAAAAAGTCAAATACAAGAATAAAATTTGTTGAGGAAACTAATGAACTGTTTTTGCCTACTTAAAATTGTAGGGAGAACATTGCTGTACAGCTGGACTGGGCAGATGAAAAGAATGTGGTTGTTGCTTGGGCCAATCGCATTCAGAACTATGTTGTTACTAATATGTGTGATGTCACAACCAGTAAATGTCAAAAGGTAACAGAAAATTCAGTTTCTATCACTATTAAGGTTAATTGTTATTTATTTGTATATCTACAGTGAAAAGTGCCATTTTTTCTTCCTGAGGGGAAAAGTTTGAAGCCCGAGGGCAACAAATTCCCTGAGGGAGGAAAAACATTTTTCACTTGTGATGTACACAACATTTTTCTTCACCTACATTTTTTTATAGAAACTGTTATATGTTACAGCATAGGCTAAGCATAGAAGCATAGATAAAATTGGATTATTCAGCCCCTGTAATTAAGTACAGATACATTCTAAACTACAGTAGAACTCCAATTATTCGAACTCTGACTATCCGAATCGCCGATTATCCGAATCACTTTCAGAAAAAAAATTGTCCAAAGAAGTCTAAGTGCCTACTATTCTTCCCCCCGCGAAGCCAGTGTTTGCGCGTTCGCTCACTATTGTTTTTCCCTCCGCGAAGTAAGAGTAGTAAAACATGTGAAAATGTCATGTTTCTTTCATTTAATTCAATAAGAAATAGTGCAATATCAAAACGTAGCTTTTTTTCTCTCCAATGGCAATTTTTTCAAAAAAACTCTGATTATCCAAATATTTGATTATCCGAATGGGTCCCGGTCCCCATTAATTCAGACAATTGGAGTTCTACTGTACCTGACTAGCATAATGCTTTCTTTCGACTTTTATAGATTCTCGAGACCAAACAACCTAATGGATGGATTCAATACCCTACATTTTATTTCAAAACGGCGTCATGTTTTGCAATCATTCTACCTCAACCACAAGGTAAAGCTGGAACTTATCAGCATTTGACCATCGTAGAGAATGGAGTTCAAAAGCCGTTAACATCTGGATTGAGAACTGTTGATTCAATTGTTGTATATGATACTAAACGCTCCTTGATGTAAGTAAGCTCAAATTACATTCACAGTACCACTCAACCTCCAATAAAGTGATACCAAAGCATTAAGAAAACAGGAGTTTTAAATGTAAGTTGAATCGACTGAGAAGGTGATTGGGTTTTTAAAAAAAAGATAGATCTTCAAGTTGCGAGAGCTTGATGTCAACTCCTCTCGACCATTCATTTATTGCAAGCTGCTCTACTATCTTATCTTAGAGATAGTAAGATGTAATAGGTGGGAAGCCGGCAGCTTGCCCAACTCCTCCCCCCCAGTCACTACTATCTCTAAAATACACAAAACAAAATAAATAAAATTACAAACAAGGATATGAAAAAGAGAAAAGAGGAAAAACAACAAAAAAATTATCTTCTGTGATTGTCATGTGATTGTTTTTTCAATCTCTTGATTTGCTGCATGTGAACTATTTCATGTCGTGATGACACATCATTCACCTTCTTCAACTTTAAACGATTTCGTGGTAGTAGAGCCTGGACCACATACGGACCCACAAATTGTTGATCGGTCTTTCTCCTTTTGTAGTGATTCTTTTTAAACACCTTGTCTCCAACTTGAATCTTCCTTTCAATTTCTTCTGCTTTTGTATTATAATGTGTGACTCTAACGAGTTTGTCATCACATATTTTCTGTCTGACTGGTTCCTGCACTTCCTGATGATCCTTCAATTCTAACGGTGTAACTCACGCACGTTGTCGAGTGTATGCTATTATTGTAGGCAAATATCGCTCTTGCCATGGCTTCCTTGCCTGCAATAAGCTTATCTGCTTCCAGGAGATGGAGATGTTCCATCAGCATACTGTGCAATCCTTCTATCATCCCTTGAGATCGCGGGTGTTCTGTTGTTTTGTAGTGACTCTCAATTCCATATTCTTGTACGGATTTTACATGGTTGTTGCAGAACTCTTTTCCGTGATCCATAACTAATTCTTGGGGAGTCTGATATAATTCAAAAAATCATATTGAATTCACAACTAGACAGTCAGCTGTCTTATTCTCGAGTGGCCAAGCAGTTGCCAATTAGGTGAATCGATCGATTGAAGTGAGATATTTCTCTTTATTATAATGGAATACGTCCACCTCTACAGTATGGAAAGGTCGTTATGGTGTTAGAGTTAACTGTAATGGTGTTTTGTAGGGTGTTAACTCGCTCATCATATTTAACTCGCTCACATGTCACACATCGACTTAGAATATCACTTACTGTTTTTATCATATTCAGCCAAAAGTATTGTCATTTAAGATGTTCAACTGTTTCCTTTACTCCTCGATGATTTGTTTTCCCTGTATGATATTGTCTGATAATATCATTTTGACATTCCTTATCCTCCACCATTTCTACCTTTTTGGTGCACATAATCATTTTGATATCTCTATTCCATTCAACACCCTTATAGAGCTCTTTGATCTTTTCCACAAATAGCTGGTCTTCTGAGTATATGTAATATATTTTCCCCTGTGTTGTCAATTGTCTGATTGCACTGCTAAGTTCATTATCTAATGTTTTCGGTGGAATACTAATAGTCGTCATCTAATAGGGCCGTACCTATTTGTGTTTCAATAATTCCTTCTTCTTTTTTATTTAGAATGAGTTGATTCCGCTTATTATTAATGATGTCATGTAATACCTCCATTTCATTCCGTTCATTCCTTTCGTCAGCATCCAATAATTCCAGGTCGAATGATGCTGGGCTCCACTCGTTTGTCTCGCCAGTTCTCTCAAATATTGGTCAATAACATTTTCTTCCTCTGAATCAACTGACAATGGGTTGATGTTTCTTGATAAACAATCTGCAACTACATTATCTATTCCTTTAATATGCCTGATTTTAAAATTATACACAGCTAATTTCTCCTTCCACTTTGTTATTCTTGCTGAAGTCTCTTCCAACTTCAGAGTAATGACAACCCAGAGTAATGACATGTGATCTGTTAGCAATTCGAACTCATTACCATACAGATAAGGACGAAAATTCTCTACACACCATACAATGCCCAGTAATTCTCTCTCAATATTACTATAACGTCTTTCAGCTACTAGCAAAGGCAACGGGTCTATCCCCCTGTGATGAAACTCCACTGATGGCCTCCTTGCTGGCGTCTGTTGTCAGTGTGAGAGGTTTCAGTAGATCAGGGAAATTGAGTACCGGAACTGTACAGATCGCTTCCTTACACTTTGCAACTGCATCCTTCACATCACCTGTTATTTCAAATTTGATTCCCCTTTTGAGTAGTTTTGTTTACGGTTCCATCATCTGGGCGAAATTGTGTTCTTTTATTATATTCCTAATTGCATGGGGATATCTGCAAGGTTTGACATATACCGGTACAGTTGAATTTTGTTCGATCAAATGTTGCACTCTCCCTGTAGTCATTAAGGGTTGGCCCTCTTCATATAATGTGTCTCCAAATTCACACAACACACATTCTGCAATATTGTCTCCTTCTTCTCAAATAACACATCCCATTGGATAATGTTCTTCCTTAGATAATTGTTCTGTGGTGTGATAGCTCTTCCTCCCTAACTTAATTATCCAACGTCCATTTTTATATGAAGGCAAGTTTTTCACTTTTTTCATTAGATCACAGCCGATTATCATATCATATTTATCACTCACAAACTTTGTCACATGCACACACATGGATGCTTTTATTCCTGTCAGTATGAATGAGTTCAATTCAGTTTCTCCACCCAGTGCTTGCTCTCCAGTTAAAGTTTTCATTTCTTTTCTTTGAGAGTGTTCATTCTGACAACCATAGCTGCTGTTTCCTCCATCCGATGAATAGTATGTCCATCCTCCGTCTGACTCAGACTCAGAATTCCTACTTCTCGCATGTCTTCTTATCGCGTTCACTTCCATTGGCTCTCCATACTAAGTGTAATTCCTCTCTGCCACTTCCCTGCGATAGATATATGGGCATTCTTGAGCAAAATATCCTTTCTCTTTGCATTCCCAACACTCCCGGCGAGGTCTTGCTGGTTTCCGATCCCGTTCCCACAGTGGCCTCCTCTCCTGTCCCGTTCCTCTCTCATTCCTCCTCTATTGGGAAACTGGCTGCGATTTCCTATGTTGTTGATTGTATTGATGTCCTCTCATAGGTGATCTGTGATGTTTCCTTTCTACTGTTTTCCAGTCTGAATATCTAGGACGACTATCCTCTCCATCAGCCTCCTCATCTTTGACCAAATTTACTGCTTCCTCTAAGGACTTTGGCTTCACAATTTTTACGGCAGTTCTCACTCTTTCTGGCAATGATTGTAGTAGTATTTCTGGAGCCAACTCGTCATCAATTTTCGTTCTCCATAGGCTTTCATCCTGGCTATCACTTGAGTCCAAAATTCGCGATCTAAGACTCATCATCGCATAAGCCAACCGTTTGGCAAATTCTGAGACTGACTCACTAGTTTCCCGTCGTAATTCTAATACTCTGAGTGCACTTGTAGTGATTGACTTCCACGCGCCTGCATAATGTTCCTTGAGAGCTTGACATACAACTGTCCAAGTTGAGATAAATGATGCTCCTATGTCTACTAGCACTGAAACGTTAATTCTTTACAAAAAGTATGCATGAATGTTGGAATTTGTTACCTCATCTATAGAGTTCGCAACTAGTTATGCATAGACTGCATTCATTCTTCCTGGGAAAAGTTCTAATTCTTTCACTTCACCATTGAACTGTAACTTTTTTACTTTCCTTGCCCTATTACCATTGGTAAGGAAAGTATTGCTTTGCAAAAAAAAAATAAGGTACCCCAATTTCTAAATTTCTATACGTTTCAAGGTCCCCTGAGTCCAAAAAAAGTGGTTTTGTGGTATTGTTGTGTATATGTGTGTGTGTGTGTGTGTGTGTGTGTGTGTGTATGTGTGTGTATGAGTGTATGTGCATCTGTATACACGATATCTCATCTCCCAATTAATGGAATGACTTTAAATTTGGAACTTGAGGTCCTTACACTATAAGGATCTGACATGAACAACTTCAATCAAATGCAATTCAAGATGGCAGCTAAAATGGCAAAAATGTTGTCAAAAGCAGGGTTTTTCGCGATTTTCTCGAAAATGGCTCCAACGATTTCGATCAAATTCATACCTAAAATATTCTTTGATAAGCTATATGAACTGCCATGAGTCCTATACCTGTAAAAATTTCAGGAGCTCTGCCCCATCTATGCAAAGACTAATTTTAGATTTCCAATTATCAGGTCTCAGATATAATTTAAACGAAAAATTTTGGGTGGAAAACATTGAGCATGAAAATCTTACAATCAATGTTCAGTAACATTTCCACCTAAAATTGAAAATAAGCTTGGAATTTGAGAAAATGTGATTATTCAATTGCAAACTGTCGGCAACTATTGAGTCTATTAACTCATTCATTATGAAGAGATAGCAGATCTTGTGTGTATCCAGCTTTATTGTCCTGTCACCAGCTGGCTCGGATCTTTGAATAGTAGACTTGAGATGCGCGGGAACACTAGCATCGGGTGATCAATTTTCATGTTGGCAAGGAAAGTTGTGTGAGTGCGCCACACCAGATTTTACTCTAATATTGGCATATGAAGGAGGCTTCTTTTCCCTTTTATATTATCCTTGAAATGCAAAATTTCCAAAAACCTTGTATATAGGTCGATGCGCAATTGAAAAAGGAACATACCTGTCAAATTTCATGGAAATTCATTATCACGTTCCACTGTAAATGCGCAACATATGAACATATAAACATTTAAACATTAAGAGAAATGCCAAACCGTCGACTTGAATCTTGGACCTCACTTCGTTTGGTCAATTATTTTGTCTAGGCCTAATAGTTACTCCTGGGGTGAGGTTAAAGTACTTCATCGCCATTCAATCTTATTTTTTGTCCTTTGAAAAGTGAAATTTGGGAAGGTATCCCTATAAAAGTTTTCGAAAGCAATCTAATAGTTCAGTAATTAATTCTTGACATCAGCTTTGGATTACTTACTTAACAAGCTGGTATTATTCAAATGATATCAACAATATTGGTGATATTTAAAAATCCAAAAGTATTTTGTTTCTTCATTCCAGCTACTATCTCGCTACTAACCTGACAAACCTGAACAGCCTTCATTTGTATGTGATCAAAGATGACGGATCACAACCTGAAAAGTGTCTCTCCTGTGATATCTGTCCAGCATCTGTTGAAGTCTCTATGAGTAGTAATAACTCCTACTATATATTAACTTGTAAAGGACCTGGCCCTCCCACATACAATGTGTACTCCAATGTGAGTGAACAACATAGTTTATTGCTTATAGTCCAGTCAAAAGGTCTCAGTGAGTTTCCAAAATTTTCAAAGAATCATTGAAAAATCCCTTTTTTTTTAAATGTTTGGCTCCAAAACCAGAGATCATGGAGGCCTGCGCAACAATTCAAATTATTGAAAATTTTATTTTCTTCAATTTTGTAGAGAATGATTTTTTCAGCACTTTGGAAAACGTGCTAAAATTGGGATGTCTTAGGGGATTTTAGGGGTGAAGCCGTCCTTTGGCGTGTCAGAGAATTGCAGATTCAAATTCAGCGCCCCAAAATACATACAAAACCGACAACAAAAATTATTTGGGGGCTGTTTCCTGAAATGGACCATTTGATTGGACTGTAAGATAAATTGAGAGAAAAAATCTTTTGACAGGAGACAAACCTCCCCACTTGGAGAAGCAATACCTCTAAATAGCATTTATGAATTTGAATTGCTTACTCGGTGGTTTAGAACACTTTAAAACATTTTACTCACCACTTAATTTCAATCATCTATGCACAAGCCTGGAGATAATTTATGTATCACCCTTGGAAAAATCTATGATATTGAAGTTTTTTCAAGGAATTTCTAAGGAGAAAATCATAGAAAATTTACTTATTGTTACGTTATTGTTTATTGACCATACAAAACAACTTCTGACTTGTAGGGATTTGCGGAGCAGAGAAAAGTAGGGATACAGCGGTGGCAATGTTGTCTTGCTACAGCAGACAGAGTTCTGTAGTATTTAGAAGGTGTTCAACTGCTCATGACACACGTTGGCCCTGATGGGATCGGGCTGGTGCTAAAGCCCTCACGGGCTGAGCTCTTTTGAGTTTGTTCTGGCTACCATCTCAGGTAGTACTGGATCCACCAGTTGCTGGTTCTCATGGTGAAGGGAAAAGGCCAACCTGGGGGAACCATAGCACACTCAAGACTAAGTGACTCCATCCCTGGAAGAGGCCTGGCTTATGGAAGTACGGCTGGGTGAAGACTCCAGACTATGTAAGGTTCATGACTTGACCGAGTAACCAGAGCTCCCTGTCTCTGGGAGTGGCTGGGCACAGTGAAGCATCTGGTGGAGTTTCTGGGTCACCAGTGAGAGACTATGGGAACCTGGGTTCCCCCCGTCTCTGGAAGTACCAAGCATGTGACACTCCTGGGAGGCCAGACCTCGAGACCCAGACTATGGGAATCGGGTAACACCTCTGTCTCTGGAAGTAGCATCATAGTATGTCGAGAAATCCTCTCACTGGTCCCTTTTTCCGAATTCCAAAACGCTCACATTCCTTTTTGGGCGCCTGTGTGGTAAACGTGCAAACGACCACCACAATTAGAAGCCACAAGTATTTTTGCTTGTCTGTAGTTGAGTTATAGGATACATCCAGGCTTGTGCCGCCGGAACTGTATAGTGGTGGTTCCACTCCTCCATGATTCTTGCCTACCAATTTAGCAGTGCCATTGCGTGGTAGTTCATATGTCACACCTAACGGGATATGCACATAGCAGGTGCCCACTTGGAGGTGTGACGATAATGTATGGTGTCATGGCCAGATCCATGCTCATGATACGCACATGTAGTTTCCTCTCTGAACACACTGACTCAATCTGAGTCGATTGAGTCTGATAGACAAATTTGCAACTGTGCTTCATTCTATGACTATTGATTACTGTAATAATCAACTGATTTTTCATTTTTGTTTGTTATATTTTCTATCATAAACTCCCTCCTTCTGGGAGTACTAGGACAAAGGAAAAAGGAAAAAAAATTATTTTAATTATTATTATTATTATTATTGTTGTTGTTATTCAAGGCGCTTAGTTGAGTATATGTGAGCTTCATTAAAACTCACACAACATGCCACCTGTCAATTACATACATTTTTCACTTACAAGATTGGATTTATTTAATACATTTTCCAATATATTAATTTTCTTAAAACCTATGAGTCTTAACTACCAGACAAGGACCTCATTCCCTCTTCAACACTATAGGGGCAACTCTTCAATGGTATATCACTCATTCTTCTTTTGAATACTTTCAAATTAGTCTCCATTTTGAAATCGTTTTTCAAAGAGTTCTATATTTTATGCCTGAATATGATGCTCCCTTCTCATAGATGGCAAGTCTGTGCTTGGGCAAATGAAGATTATTGTTACGCTGAGGAAACTTGTGAATGGGATGGTTGTCAGCAATTATCTCACTATTTCTTTTCATGTACATTGAAATGTCAACCATATATAGAGCCAGAAGGGTTAAAAGGTTGAGTCTGCAAAATATGGGCCTGCAAGAGTCTCTTCTCCCAGAGTGAGTTGAATTCCTAAGCATTCTTTTTTGGATTCTAAAAATGTTTAATGTGCCAGTGGAGGAGCCCCAAAAAATTATGCCATACCTTATAATCGAAAGAGAGTACCCATTGTATAATAAAAGCCTTGTCTTTAAATTTGTAATTGTTAAAACTGTACAAATGGCATAAATAGCATGACAGAGTCTTTGCTGTAATTTCTGTAGGTAGCCTTCCCACTCAAAATAATGTTGCACAAGCAAGCCAAGAAACTTAGCTGAGTCTACATTTTCAACCCAACACCCCCACCAGCGTGCACACCATCGCTATATCCTGATCTCCCTCCATTTCTCTGCACCGCATATTCCCTGAGTCGAAAGTTGTATTGTATGTACTACAAGTTTGAACTTGATCTCTGAGGGTGTGTGCACACAGAAAGCAGTCAGGCGTTCCATTCCGACTTTCACATTCTTAGAAATTGAATGCATGTGAACTGAAGTTTGTTTTGAAGTTTCCACGAGGAAGAGATGCTTACCATATTTTTAAATTTATACTGAAGCTACAGATATCAGCTTGCTGTCTGATAGTAGGCCAATATTGATTTTCTTCAGATTATTCTCATCTGAGAAATAACTAGAACATCATACTCTTATATATTTGACCGCTGACATCTGTCCATATAGAGACCGCATGATCGCCATCTGTGTGCACACACCTATTATAATCCAACTTTTCAGATTAAGCTGGAAAATATGAGTTAATGAAACAAGAGTTTCTGTCTATATTGGTCATTTTCATATTCAGGAGTCATTATTAATTTTTGACATTCTCCTCATCGGTTATAGACTGGAGAGTTTGTCATGGAATTGATAAACAACAACGGAACAAAAGATCAGCTGCAGCAGCTTTTTTTGCCAACTTTATATGAGTATGAAATAACTTTGGCTGACGGTGTGAGCAACGCTTCTGTTTATCTTAGACTACCTCCAAACTTCAACGAAGCCAAAAAATACCCATTAATGCTGCATATGTGAGTTGAGACTTCTCAAATACTGTGTATCAAAAAGAAGAATACAGGTATCATATACCTGTATATGTATCTGTCATAAGTATTATGTCATATGTATCCTATTTTATCTATAGGTATCATTTATATAGTTCTGTTGTTGACGATATTGGTTTAAGGTGACTGTCATATAACAGCACTATATTCTGAATAAAGCAATTTGAGGCTCTTGGGAGAAAAATCTAGGTTGCCAAAAATATAATTGTGTGATTTGGAAACCTTCTCGTGCAAGCCCATGTGGTTAAATATAATAAATTCTACTTTACAACACAGTTGATCGAGGATTATTGAACACTATCTAGGACTTGTATGAGAAGTTTGCAACATTGACAATTATTTTGTTAACGTAGATATTTTGTTCAAGTCACAAAAACTATTTTATTTCATAGTGTCATGATGCATTTCTTAACTAGTGAAGGAAATTGCTTTTAGAGCTAGTTTTTCAATTCGTGGTCTTTGTACAAGATCTTATTCTCCAACAAGCAGCTTAGGCACTTGACCGCTCTTCAGCAAAGCCGTGCAGCCTTGTCTCATCTTGCAGAGGTGACAATGGGGGCTCTCTGATCAGAGCTGAGAGCCAGTTTGGTCAGTTGGTCTGAAGTTGTTGAATGGAGCAGAACACAGCTGAAGTAAACGCGACTAGTGATGCAAACATTCTACCTGCTTCTGCTACAACTTCAAGATACACATTTTCTTTGCTGTAATCAAGAAAAGAGGTGTGTTGCATCAAAGTTCAGTGCTGGTGAATAGGCGAGGTTCCAGCGACTTCATTTGCACTTTATAGCAGCTATCCAGCTGGTTGCAACTTGCAACAACAGGTTACATTTTGACAGAAATCTAACGGAGCTAAAAATATTCCAAAGTGGATTGGAATAGGAAAAGAGAGGCATCTAGAGACTGTTCCATATTGATAGATTTGGACTATTTCTGACGACTCCAGAGAGCCAGTAACCATAAGTATCCAGTTAGGTTACTTATGGCGAAGTCGAGAGAGGTCCAATGACAACATTTCGAGGTGGCGAACACCACCCTTGTCCACAAGAGGGGTTTTGTTTATCAAACTGTTCCTATTCCTGTCTCACCATCACAACCCTGTTAGGCAGTGCAAAAGCACGGCCCCTCTTACCTAAAAGAGGAAATTGTATCAAGAAGGCATTTAATACCCTGTTTCAACCCCCGACACAAGCCATGGTGGTTTTTGGACACCATACAAAGCGCCCCATCCCCTATTGTGGCCCACTCCAGATGCCAACTGAGTCTAGTCGACCAAGAGCGACTCTGATTTTTCTTATAGAAGGCAGTGTGGGCAAAAATCTACTCAGAATAGTTGTAGCCTATAGTATAATGCTCCAAAGCTGTCACCTTACCAATGGCTGTTCTTTGCATTCCTCGCCCTCTATCTCGTGAATCAAAAACATTGATAGATAAATTTGTGTAACATTACCATCAAAACATGATTAAATTGAATATTTATGATTTATTCTGTTGCTATCATATTTATCCACAGTATACAAATGATTTGGCGACAGTGTGAAGTTGTAAAAGGTAGAAGGATAGTGCTATCTGGTTTGTCTAACATTGATGGCAAACCGAAGTTGACTTTGTTCCCAAACATAAACCTCATAATAAGATGTAATTATCTCTGTATTTGATAACAATCTAGATTCAATTTTGAATTCCAGATGGGCATACCCTGATCAGAAGCAGGTTGAAGATAAGTATTATGCTCCAGATTTCTATGATTATTTGGCAACAGCAATGGATGTGGTTGTGGGGTTCTTTGATGTCAGAGGGAGCTCTAAGAGAGGAGATAGCTACACTTTTTCTATCTATAAAAAAGCAGGTCAAGTTGAAGTAGAGGACCACATTTTTGTGACCAAGTGAGTGAATCTTTGATCATTTTTATACACACTCTAGTAGAATCTTAGAATAATATCTCGTAGTACTATTCAAATAACTTTTGCATTTACAGTTTGGAATTATGATGACAAGAGGATATTTCTCTCATTTGAAATGGGTATAGCATAACTACAAGAAATCTTCTACAGATTGAAAGGGCTGCACTTCATTTACTGTTTCATTCTTGTACTTCATTTTGGAGACTCTATCATGATCATTTTTCAAATTATCTATCCACTGAAAATATAAGAATCATAACTGTGATCAAAATAAGAATCTGAGTAAGTCAATGAAACAATCAAATCAAATAATTTTATTGCAGAAGGATCCTTAGATCGTCAAGAGCATTACAACAGTCAAAATTCAACAACTATATACATAGTATATAGTCCATTCTCCATTATAGTCTATTGAGTACCTATATAATATCATCATAGTGGAAAGATAGTGCAATAGAGCTTATCTTCTGTTTATAATATAGTTAATTGTCTAGTTCCTGCTATAGTGATCTTTGAACTGTCAGTATAGGTTAAACAAGGAGTGTTGATGATAGGGAATGAATATTTGAAATTAATTTTTCCATCGAAAGCTGATGCAATGCTATATACAGTATAAGTCAGCTGCATATAACCTGCCGATAATTGTCATGGATAATTTTCTAGTTTCATGCTGTGGTTATTGATTATTATAATAATTATTTTCCAACTAACCTGCAAGTATAATCCAAAAGTACACTTTGCACAACACTGCATCACTTCGCTTCTTAATAATTCACTACAAGATCATCAACCTTTTATATCCTTATTTATCCACTGATTTTCAACCAACTCCAATGGCTAACACAAAATAAAATCGAAGTCACTTCAAACGATGATATACCCTCACAAAGAAGCCTGCCATGCCCAGTACTCAGTAGTACATCAGTTAACTTTAATTTGGGGGCTGGAGAGGTTATTTCATCAGCCCAATTAGACAAAAGTCGACTACTTGATGCTCCTAGGCTAACAACTCCTGAAGCTGCCCTAGCCATCCTTCTAAATGCCATGAAAAAACAAAATGAAGATTTCAAGACCAACTTGAAGATGCAATTTTCTCAGATCAAGGGGGATGTAGTGGGTAGTATATGTTCTGAGATTAAACAACAAAAACCAGACATTAAAGCTGAATTTTCAGAATTGAAGCAGGAAGTGGAACAGATAATAGAGTCTATGGAAAAACAAGATGAAAGATTTACACTATCAGACATTAGGTTAGCTGAAGTTGGAAAGTTGCAAACTAAACATTCCTCCCAAATGAATCAACTGGAAGTAAGTTTTACTCTTACCAACAATGAAGATAGCAACTCTGACTCCATTTGTAAATTAAAAGGACATTCAACTCATCAAATGCCTTATAATACTACTAGTTGCAGTAATGGAAGGGCAAGAACCGTTAAGTTTAAAAAACACCACAAACCTTGAGAACAATCAACACAAAATAAATTGTCAGTAACCCCAATCAATACCCAAAAATGATAATAAAGGTATTTTTCAACAAATAAACTACAATAGTGATTTTTTTTCAACATATTATCAGAGCAACATACAAACCAGTTTCATCAAAACCAAAGGTAAACAGAAACAGTAACTCAATTTACAGTAAACAGTATACTCAGCATTCAGTAAACAGTATACTCAACAGCCTTCTGGTTCCACAACTTCAAAACAAACACAGCCTCCTGAATCAGAACGACTGCAGCACCGGCAACACTAGGAAGGGGAGTTGCTACAGACACCGCAGCCGTGCAATATCCCAGCCAGAATAGTGATGTCATCACAGTATACATACAGTATGGAAACTTGGCTATAGTGAGGTCCACGTTACAATGACAGTATTTGTTCAACTTTGGTTTTGCTATCCTTGTCTATCATTCAACAAAGCCGGTGGTACTATCCTTTTCTCGGTCCACAAAGATGACACTTATGTTTTTGACAGTGTAGAAATATAAATAATTAATGCAGAGAATCGACATCGCTATTCTCCTATCTTTATCCACTGCCATTATAACGTGGACCTCACTATAGTACCCTGATGCGAAAACCCGCCATTTTGTTAGGAAGCGCCGCATTGTAATATAGTGAGGTACAAGTTATAATGGCAGTGTAGGAAGATAGTAGGGGTAAAGTGAGACTTCTGTCTCAGAGCTGCCCCAAAGCTGGAGAAAAGCTGGAGAAAAGCTGGCTCAAATCTGTCCCAAATCTGATTCTTGGTTCTAACCTTGCCCAACCCAATGTAATCTGAACTAACCTAACCTAGCCATACCCCTAATCTCACAATAAACCTCAAATGAAGATTTCCCACTTTTTTGGAAAAAAACTAGATCCAGCTTTTTTTTATTTCTTGAATAACTAAGAAACCGTTGATTTCACAAAAAAAATTACAAGAATAACTTTTTCCAGTAAATCTAATAACGAATCCATTGACACCCCATTTGTCAAGATTGAACAAAAAATAAGGATCTCATGAGAAAACTAGATCCAGCTTTTTTCAATTTCTTCAATAACTAAGAAACCGTTGATTTTACAAAAACTCTACAGGAATAACTTTTTCTAGTGAATCTAAAAACAAATCCATTGACACCCCATTTGTCAAGATTGAACAAAAAATAAGGATCTCATGGGAAAACTAGATCCAATAACTAAGAAACCAAGAATAACTTTTTCCAGTAAATCCATTTGTCAAGATTGAGCAGAAAATAAGGAAAAAGTAGATCCAATTTCTTGAATAACCAAGAATATTTTTTTTCAGTAAATCCATTTGTCAAGGGATCCTAACTCTGATACTGTGCAATAAGCACACAATAATATTTTTATGTTGAGACCCTTTCTTAAACCTCAGCACTAAACCCCCACTCCCCCACGGAGGGGGGGGGGCTGGTCGGCTTGACCCTCTGTCTTTAACCAACTAAGTTTGAACTACTTGAAAACTCACCTCAGGTTGTATTAAACATTTATTATAAAAATAGATCATGAGTGTTGATAAATTTGGTCGATATTTGTATGATAAAGATAATAATAGTTATATTAATGTTGATATCAAAAATTTGATTCAGAATTTTTTCCATATT
Source organism: Nilaparvata lugens (assembly GCF_014356525.2). NCBI lineage: Eukaryota > Metazoa > Arthropoda > Insecta > Hemiptera > Delphacidae > Nilaparvata > Nilaparvata lugens. Next base: position 80,976,922 of record NC_052506.1, read on the forward strand.
TTACAATGTATACCATTAGCAGCAACTTTCATACCAAACATCAATCTCAATAATGAAAAAGAATGGAAGTATATGACTGATCCAAACTTAATCCAACAATTCTCACTTTCTTCTGGAATCTCTTTTAAAGAATGGTATGGAAAAAATGTAATAAATATAGGTGAAAAATCTTAGGTTTTGGTGAGTACACCCAGAAAGAAATTGTAGATGTAGGTGAGTACACCCAGAAAAAAATGTAGGTTTGGTTACCCAGACCAAGAACATTATTCAACTTGAATGAAAAATCTAAGCTCATATGGATAGCACTATATCATCACAGTCAGTATTTTGCTTTGAAAGAAGCTGATAAATTGAATAATAATATAAAATGCTTTAAAATTGAATTTGAAGAAAATGGTTGGAGATCAAGACAAGAACAATTCTACAAAACAATGGGATGATACTGAAGGTAAAATATTGATACATTTTGTCACGTGGTACTTTAGTACCATCAAATATCTTGAAATGAACCAATGAATTCTAATAGAATTATAAAATGGGAAGAAGGTAAGACCTGGTCAAAGGATCAATCAACTTAAATCGAATATTATTGGTGATTAGGAGAAATAGTATTATCAAAAATGATAAGAAAACATGTATAATTGTGATTCAACAACTATAAGAATCCATTGGCAAGATTAAAAAATTATAAAGCGACTTACTTATTATTGGCGGATTATAAAAAATAAAAGTTTGCATGAACGTTGAGGTTAGAATTATTTGTTTACATTTTTGAAAAGAATCAGTCGATCTTGAATGAATTGATAATTATTGGAATCAATACTGGTGTATCAATAGTGGGGAAATCAATTAAAAGCGCTATTCAAATTAACTTAAATTAAAAGAAAAGTCACAACATGTTGAGTGATATCACATAGTTCATAAGAACATTTTATAAATTTATTTGATTTAAGTAGGAAACTTACTTCCATGCACGGCCCGAACTCATTAAAAAACCCTGAGATTTCATTTGTTCAATATCAATTTTATTCAGTATTATTTCTTGCTAATTGATCAAAGTAAGCCATATCGAATCTATAGACCAAACAGGTTTTTATTTGTATAATTTTGAATTGACTGGAAGTCCAAGCATCAGTATTAAATATAATGTGTTTATGAATTTGAAACTCACTATTGTGAAAGCTATTAAATCCTGTGATAATTGTTCAGATTTTAGAACGAATTTATTTAAGAAAATTATGGATATAAGAAAATTTTATATATATTGAAAAAGTACAGATATCAAATATTTTATATACACTTTTTTATGGGAATATATTTTGTGTTTTATGTCAGCATACAAATCATGGAAATTTATTTTATCCTAGTTCATCTCGTGATATACAGTTTGAGCTGTTTTAGTACCAATAAATATTCAGCAGCACATAAAATTATTGAATCAAGTAATATTGATCTTATTAAGAGCACTCAGTATTTATCATCCTTTGATGATAATCATATTAGTTTGCCAGAAAGAGTATATTGATAATTATATCAATAAGGTTCCAGTTATATCATATAAGGATCCAGAGAGCTTCAAGAACTGGCGTTGTAAGTTCTAAGGAATTTTGGAAGGATAAATTGGTGGATACCTGTATTCATGACGAGCGTTTTAAGAATCAACTAGAAACAACTATAGTTGATCCTTATCATTCTCTAGTGGTACATGGTTACTGACAATCAGTCATCAGATATTCTTTTAATTTCCTCACTGGTATTCTTCAAGAACTTCATAGAAGCAGCGGTAAGAATTATTAATCACCAGTCATTGAACCTTATGGTAATTAATTGTATTTGGAGAATTCATGTGTCTACCACTGAGCTAGAGCTGAGGTTTGAACCCGGTAATTTTGTGAGCCGGATGGCCTTAATTTTTTGTGAATTTATTCGCAAAAGAGGGAATTTAGTGACTGCTCTTATAAATATCAAGAACATCGTATCATCTGTAAAGGATTTGCAATTTACCACCTTACACAGTTATAGCTTCATAATGTGGGGCTCTATCATAAGAGATAACCCTCCAAGGAGCACAACCTCACACAATATGTCACCCAACCAGTGGGGCAAAGGTTTACGCCCTCACACAATATGGCACCACAAGCGTGAGGCGTGATGAAAGCTTACCTACTCAATCTCACTATTAATGATTCATAAAATTATTAATAAAACTGAAAGCTGCAAGAAGTATAATCTGAAGTTGATTCAACAAGATATATCTGATGATCTATTGTAAGTTTCTGGCTAAAATAATCGAGTTGCTCTTCAAATTGAAATTTTTCAAGCTGCATAAATACAGACAAACTGTATCACACGAGTTTGATAACATAATTCTCATAATAGAGAAAAAATTGGATGGAAATTTCCATAAAATTTTATAACCAAATTTTGATCTTGATCTTTGAATCTAGACATTGTATGCTGACCAGGGTTATAGGTTATTTGAAGCATTATAGCATTATTATTATTGTTGAGGAAGATAAAACCCTACCTGAAATTTTGAGAACTATATTAGTGTAATCTATCTATGTTGGAAGTCATACCTGTCACTTGATGTTCTTTTCGTAATATATGTACATGACACTTGAAAATTTTAACACCACACAATTTTATCCAGAATAGGCACTATCACTAAATCCATTTTAATATTCCTGTAATTTGGCAGTACACTTGGCAATTTATTCGAAGTATTCCATAATATCGTTACCATGAGCCAGTCGCCAGCTAACTCGCAAATTTCCTACTTCAGCGACCACCCCCAAAACTATGTAGCTACGACACCGGCCGACCAACAACCCCAGGACAACGCCGCGGGGACCCCACAGGAGAGAGAAGGAGGCAGTGTATGCTCCATCAATTTCGACCCGCAAAACCTGGCCCATTTTTCTTCCACTAAGATCGATAATGTCATCGAGGAAATAAATCCTGACGAGAATCCAGCTGGCAGAGATGAGAGAGTGAGGGCGTCCAACTCAGTGCCGGCGTCTTCGCAGATCGCTCCAAGCGTCACTGAGGGAATGGAGAGTGCCGCCACCCAATCGCCATCCGATATCGCCAGTCAACCGCCATCCGCAACCACCAATCTAGAAAAATGCAACATCACATTAAATTCTTCAGCCGGATGTACTACAAATCTCATAGCAAATGATTCCATAAATGAATTTAAACTTTTGCTCAGCCAAGCCTTGAAGGGAGTGACTAAAAAAATACAAGAGGATATCAATGAAAATACTAAAGCCATCCAGGATAAAGCGGAGGAAAATACCAAAATCCTACAAGAAGGTATCAAAACTATGGATGAAAAATTTTCCAGCTTCAGGGAGGAAGTGAGAAATATAATAGATACCAAAATAGATACACAATCTGCAGTCATCGAAAAGTTAGAAACTTTTAGATGATGTCACCTGTCAAATAAATGAGCGGTTGGATGACATACCAAAGGAAGTTGAAAAACAGGTGGACGTATTGGGTAAGGAGCTGGGCACCACTATCATGGGAACTGTCATGGAAAAGGTGTTAGAAAATAAGGGTGAGATAGAGACAAAAGTGGAGGAAAACAATAATAAAATAGCAAAAATAGTCAAGGAACAAAGTAACGTGCAGACATGTATAGCGAATTCAGCGGAGGAGGGGGCAAAATCACGAGAGAGATACGGCATGTAGGAGAATGCTATAGGCAGACAGCAGTTGGTGCTAACCGGATTGTATGATGAAGTGAATGCAAATAAGAAAATTATGAATGATAAATGGATCGCAAATGAAGAATGAGTCTCCAGAATAGAGACATGTATGGAAAGTATCCCAGTCAGTCGAATGTATTATACACCAAATGAAGTAGTAAACGGCACTCAACTTTTTCAAAGTCTTGGAAAATTTGATAACTCCCACCGTCATATGCAACACCGACCATTTATAGACCAAATAAAAGCCATTCAGGAATTGATACCCACCTCTTGGTTAGTATGGCGCTTCCAACTGTCCAGTCTATTACTCGGCGAGCTGCTGATGTTTTTTCAGAGCCGGATGCGAGATATCAATACCCTGGAGGACTTCATCTCCCAATTCCTGCAGCAGTATTGGAGCGAACGTAAACAGATGGACGCACTATCAGAGATTATATCATGCACATATGATAATAGAGGCAGACAGTCATATACTGAATTTGTGGCTAAGATGATGTGCAAGAATTCGCAACTAGACGAATCTTTGGCGGATGCATCACTAGCAAATATATTATCAAAAAAGCTTCCTTTCAATGTTCGCATGATACTAGCCGTATCCTCGATTGCCAGTTGCAAAGAATTAATGGAACATTTACACTGTATCCAATCCGTTACTTCTGAATCCAGTCAGGTAAACGATCGCACAGGAGACTCCAATCATTCTCTTCAACATAATAGCAATAGCTTCAGAAAAAATTATAATGGTGAGAATCAAATGTCAAATGCCGGAGTAAACACTCGATATCCAAAATACACTGAAAATATTAGCAGAGGTCAATCGTTTGAAAACAGTTCTAGAAATAGATCTCCATATTACAATAACAAACAACAGGATAGAGGAGCACATTATAACAGCAGACATCATTGGTATAGAAATAATAAACAGAAAATAACTTTCACCAATCAGGATGTAAATTTCACAAAACAGGTCGAAAATAAACAAAATAATAATAGAGTAGACACATCTTTCACAGTAGCACATACAACAAAGACAACCCAAAACCAACAACCAGAACAAACCCACCACCACAACAACTCGCCACCAAATAAAGAAGTCAAATATACATCAAATTCAGTCTGTAAAAAACAACCTATATTAAGTCCACTATTCCCTCCCGAAGAACTACCACTAGTAACCAGCCCACCACCGAAAAAACTTTACAGCATTGACACAGAAATGATTAAAGAATTGCCAATAACCAAGCCTAAAAATAATGAACCACAATCATGCACCAAACCTGTGTACCAGCATGCAATAACCCCACAACCTACCCGGTTTGAGCAGCCACCACCCAAGCATCGTTGGATCCACCCGCGGCACACTAGGTTCAAGGGGCAAACCACCACCAAGGCAAGCCGAAAGTGTGACCGGCAGGATGACGTTGGAGTGGACCCTAGAGTCCAACACCGGAAGGCCCACCGGAGAAAACAACAGGGAAGGCCACAGAAGAGAGGTTATCGCCCGCATGCTAAATTCAAGCACCGAAAAGGGTATATCAAGAAATCAGACAACCAGAAAAAGAAGGCAGCATGCAGAGAGGATAACTGGCACCAGGATGAGATGAATAATTGGACGAACATGCACCCGAAGCACACGCAGTTCAAGCAAGCAGCTTACTGTCGTGATTGCAACTACGGCATAAACAAATGGAACATGCTCAAAAACAAGGAAAAAGTAATAATGGATACAGATTTAGAAAATGGTAAAGAAAGAAATCATTATAGGAAGCTATTGGAAGATGAAAGGCAAGCGATAAATTTGAAAAGAATAGTGAATTGTTTATTGAAAATGGAATTGTATGATTGGTGTTTATGGAAAGGTTATGTTGGGAGAAATACAATGAATACATTGATTTATTTCGTGAATATTATCATTATTATGGCTGTGATAGCAACTAAAGAAAATATTATTAATGCAATGAGGAATGAGGGCGTATCTTATATTAAGAAGGTTGATTCAAAAATTTTCAAAACTAATCTGAAACTCAGAATGATTCAAAATAAACAAAGTAAATTCTCTAGGCTATCCAGGATAAGAGAGCTGATGGAGAACCGGTCGTCAAAACTGCCAGATTATTTACAGAATCAAAACCCAATACTCATGATCACAAGCTACATTTTCGAGACACTAAGCGATAAGGAAGTAAATAATAATATTTTGATGAAACATCATTGGCCTACCTGACGAGGTATACATACCAGATGAACACCAACCATACACTCAATTAGTAGACAAGTATCTACTCCGAATAACAACACCTGAAAATAAAGAAATAAAAAATTTAGAAACCACCTTTAATACCATCCTCACTAATAAAGCAAGAGAATAAATAACTTCCAATTTAAAAACCAACTTACCGTTTTATATCATGAAGAAGCATCAAAATGGCGACAGTTGATGAACAGAAGCCAACGAAAATCAGCCGTTAACTGCAAGAACCCAAGTATTCAATGCCTGATAAATCGCCTAAGTTGTTACCCCAAGAAAGGCTCAAGTGTCATATAAATGTGAATTGTATGTAAAGATATTATAAAAATATTATATTATTATCATTTATGTGTGAATCTAATTGAGAAAATAAATAAGATTATCTGCCAAATGATCAAACTGCATAGTTACCACCAGAAAGCATTAAGCCAAAGTTTCAATGTATCAAATGAATAAGAAGTTCTTGTTAATGAAATTTACCAAAGATTATCCTTTAAAGATATTCATTGTATAAAAGTAAAGCCCAAATTAAGTAAGAGATTGAAATCAAAATGTACAAGCCACTGTTCTATGTCGAGGGAGAAGAAATATTATATTCTGCAAGTCAGAGAATCATAATGTTGTTAGGTTGGCAATGATTTTGCACTAACGTTCGAATGTGCTTCCAGCCTGAGGGCGAAGCATGGACTGGAAAAAATGTTAATATTGTGTATGGAAGAGAAGATAATTTATACTTATGTATTGTGCATAGTAGGAGATTGGCTGATGTAAGGCGTATGTATTTGAATTGAATTTAGTTATTATTGTATATGTTGTTGAATTGTTAGGAGACAGGATTCTCAGTAGATTTATTAACAGGCTTTGTAACATGTGTGATTTCTGATCCAAAACCAACAGGATCATAAAATTATATTATATTCTCAAATTGTCGTTTTATATCAGAAATCAGAGGGCGTATTGTGTAACGTGGTACTTTAGTACCATCAAATATCTTGAAATGAACCAATGAATTTTAATAGAATTATAAAATGGAAAGAAGGTTAGACCTAGTCAAAGGATCAATCAACTTAAATCGAATATTATTGGCGATTAGGAGTAATAGTATTATCAAAAACGATAAGAAAACATGTATAATTGTGATTCAACAACTATGAGAATCCATTGGCAAGATTAAAAAATTATAAAGCAACTAACTTATTATTGGCGGATTATAAAAAATAAAAGTTTGCATGAACGTTGAGGTTAGAATTATTTGTTCACATTTTTGAAAAGAATCAGTCGATCTTGAATGAATCGATAATTATTGGAATCAATACTGAGCGAATCAGCTGATCATTCGATCAACCAGTATAATAGGTTGAATTATTTAAAATTTACTCACAAAGGATATATTATGTATACTAAAGGAGGTTGATGTGTAGAAATACAGACAACTATTATTTCTATATAAATATTTATTATAATCTAAAAAGAACGAAAATCCAGAGTATACAAAACTCATATAAAAAACTAAATGTATTATCTATTGAAATTGTATGTTATGATTTATTTATGAAATTAATTTAAGATAAACACTACATGTATTTATATAAAAACTCTTTATTTAATTTTTTTCTATTATAAAGTTGAAGAAGCCCTGATTCTGAGGCGACCAATTGTATGGAGTTTATTAAATTGAAGACCAATCAGAGAGAAGCTTACAAAATTGTTCTAGGAAGAGATAAATTTTTCTGAAAACCTCCTTCTTCTGGCTTATGATCTTGACCTGAGAGGATGCACATGGAGTTTAGGGTTCTTTCTTCCTTTTAAATTTTGAAATTATCAAGCCAAACCCTTTTTAAATGTGAAATATTTGTATTAAATGTTTAATTATCTGTGAACTCAGTGTTGTTGAAGAGTTCGTAATTTATAATCAATTCCCATAAGTATATCTTTAATTCGGAAAGAAATCTATAAGAATCTGGACCTCTAGCCCAGCAGAGACGAAAGGAGCCTGCCTAATTAATTATTGGAAATAATTAATTCAATCCACAAGACCGTTGAGAACTTCATGAATGTGAGTGATAAGTCAAACAAGCTCGTTTTAGGTTTTCTACGTATAGTGGGGAAATCAATCAAAAGCGCTATTCAAATTAACTTAAATTAAAAGAAAAGTCACAAAGTGTTGAGTGATATCACATAGTTCATAAGAACATTTTATAAATTTATTTGATATAAGTAGGAAGCTTACTTCCATGCATGGCCCGAACTCATTAAAAAACCCTGAGATTTTATTTGTTCAATATCAATTTTATCCAGTATTATTTTTTGCTAATTGATCAAAGTAAGCCATATCAAATCTATAGACCAAACAGGTTTTTATTTGTAGAATTTTGAATTGACTGGAAGTCCAAGCATCAGTATTAAATATAATGTGTTTATGAATTTGAAACTCACTATTGTGAAAGCTATTAAATCCTGTGATAATTGTTCAGATTTTAGAACGAATTTATTTAAGAAAATTATAGATATAAGAAAATTTTATATATATTGAAAAAGTACAGATATCGAATATTTTATATACACTTTTTTATGGGAATATATTTTGTGTTTTATGTCAGCATACAAATCATGGAAATTTATTTTATCCTAGTTCATCTCGTGATATACAGTTTGAGCTGTTTTAGTACCAATAAATATTCTAATATAAATAAGGATTTGCAATTTACCACCTTACACAGTTATAGCTTCATAATGTGGGGCTCTATCATAAGAGATAACCCTCCAAGGAGCACAACCTCACACAATATGTCACCCAACCAGTGGGGCAAAGGTTTACGCCCTCACAATTTGTAGATAATACTTTTGATTTGAATATTGTCTAGTTTTTGTAATTTTATAGAAGATTTATAATACTCTTTTTACTGTTCCACTCAGTGGTGTATATTCAAACTCATTATCATGGAGGATTAAACAGTAGGCACTGGTTTTTTCTGAGAAATTATTTGTTGTTTTCAATGTCAACTTCATGTCTATTGCACCAGATTTCAATAGTTCATTTTGCTTACTACAGTCTATAACAACCAATGGTGCATATTCATCGAATGTTTTATAATCAATTGATGTACTGCTGTTATAAGGATAGTATTCATTTTGGAATTCAGAGAACATGTGATACAATAAATGTTTATTACCAACAATATTTTCATAGGGGAATGATTGAGCATTTAAATAGAGATTAACATTGTTCAGATTACAGAAATTGAAATGTGACCTGTTAGCAGTTATAACATTTTTCCTATTCTTTTGTAATCCAAGAATAATGAATCTAGGTTTCAATATGTTTGAAGTTGTCTTAACTGTCTATTGAAGATTGGTAGTTTCAGGTAACTGTGGAAATCCATGCAATTCCCATGACCTGAATAGAATGGTAATTGGTATATCACCATGTGTTAAACTCAGCAGATCAAGACGAACAGTGTCAGAAGCATGTATGTAGGGTACTTTCCATTGTAGTTTTGTAATATCAATTTTCACCGATTTCGCTGTTTCTGATTCAATACAATTTAAGTCTGATGATGATCTTAATGGAACAATTTCCTGACAAACATTCAATAGAACTTTTCTATAGTCTTCCATTACACCTAACCACATATCCAAAGGAATGCAAAAGCAGAATTTATCTAAGTTTTTCCATCCAGTCAACTTCCATCCTGCATTCTCCATAATTTTTTCTTCGAGTTTTGATTGACGTAGATAGTTTTTCATGGTTGTTGTCAATCCTACATAATGTGTGCGATCAACTTCAACCCCTCCCAATTCATATCTGATTTCATCAAATAGGTATGCAACTCCATTATTGATAAGTCCTTGGTTTCAACATCATTCTTATCTTTCACTTTGATTCCACCTTCAATTATGAGAAAACTTCTACTTGGAAGTGTATAAATATCTTCTTGTTTCAAACTAATTCGAATTTCATCATTATAATTGAATGTCTGTTGAATATATGGTGTGTGAGTGATATACTCATATTTGCTAATACTTTCATCAAGATGTACTCTCTGATCAACAAGTAATATATCCGACTTGACTTCTTTCCTATACATTTTTATTATATATTTTTTCTTCTCAATACAACCTGAGGTGAGTTTTCAAGTAGTTCAAACTTAGTTGGTTGAAGACAGAGGGTCAAAACCCCCCAGCCCCCCCCCCCTGTGGGGGGGGGTTTAGTGCTGAGGTTTAAGAAAGGGTCTCAACATAAAAATATTATTGTGTGCTTGTTGCTCAGTTTCAGAGTTAGGATCCCTCGACAAATGGATTTACTGAAAGAAATTATTCTTGGTTTCAAGAAATTGGATCTACTTTTTCCATATTTTCTGTTCAATCTTGACAAATGGATTTACTGGAAAAAGTTATTCTTGGTTTCTTAGTTATTGGATCTAGTTTTCTCATGAGATCCTTATTTTTTGTTCAATCTTGACAAATGGGGTGTCAATGGATTCGTTATTAGATTTACTGGAAAAAGTTATTCATGTAGATTTCTTGTAAAATAAACGGTTTCTTAGTTATTGAAGAAATTGAAAAAAGCTGGATCTAGTTTTCTCATGAGATCCTTATTTTTTGTTCAATCTTGACAAATGGATTTACTGGAAAAAGTTATTCTTGGTTTCTTAGTTATTGGATCTAGTTTTCTCATGAGATCCTTATTTTTTGTTCAATCTTGACAAATGGGGTGTCAATGGATTCGTTATTAGATTTACTGGAAAAAGTTATTCGTGTAGATTTCTTGTAAAATTAACGGTTTCTTAGTTATTGAAGAAATTGAAAAAAGCTGGATCTAGTTTTCTCATGAGATCCTTATTTTTTGTTCAATCTTGACAAATGGGGTGTCAATGGATTCTTTATTAGATTTACTGGAAAAAGTAATTCCTGTAATTTTTTTGTAAAATTAACGGTTTCTCAGTTATTCAAGAAATAAAAAAAAGCTGGATCTAGTTTTTCTCCAAAAAAGTGGGAAATCTTCATTTGAGGTTTATTGTGAGATTAGGGGTATGGCTAGGTTAGGTTAGTTAAGGTTACATTGGGTTGGGCAAGGTTAGAACCAAGAATCAGATTTGGGGCAGATTTGAGCCAGCTTTTCTCCAGCTTTTCTCCAGCTTTGGGGCAGCTCTGAGACAGAAGTCTCACTTTACCCCTACTGAAGATAGGAGAAAAGGGTTGCCAGATCTCAGCCTTGCCACCCAAACAGCTGATACTGATATATCTGATGAATTTTATTGTTTATTATTGTTGAAAATAGTTAATTATATTTTATCTGTCAAGAAAATATATATTTTAGAGCTGTAATAATAAATTTTCATAATTGAGATAAAATATTTTGTCAATTAGTTGAATTTCTACATTGTTGATAAACGATGTGGCAACATCGCAAGGCATGAAAGAGATAGCACCATCTGCTTTGTTGAATGATAGGCAAGGATAGCAAAACCATTGCAAATCACACACTGCCATTATAGCTTGGACCTCACTATAGTATCGATGGTAGGTTTGGATGACTTAAATGATTGGGATAAATTGATGTTGTTAACTGCCACAAGCCAATCAGAAGACCAGGATTGGAACTTCCCAAGGTCACATGACGTGTCTAGTATTTGCATCATGTAAAAAGCATTGATGGAAAAGGCGTTTGATTACAAGTTTCCATTCTGTACCTATTCTGTGACGTCATGCTGCGACCGCGCCTTGGAGGGAACTCCACCACTGATCAACTTTGTTCCAACAGCCGCTTCTTTGCTTATCGCTTCCAAGTTGACTTGAAAATCTTCCATTGGTCAAGTTGACGGGAAATCGAATTCACCAACAACATCAGTAAATGAGCAGTCCACACTTCCCAGGAGCTGTAAATGTCACCCATGCAGATGTACAACCATGTCTACACTCAGTACCAACTCAACTGCTCACATGGATTTTTAGTTCAACCCAGAAGCAGAGACTTTTATCCCTGCTGAAGTTTCAAACATCCAGCTGATTGAATAAGATCAGTTGTTTTCATGGGGGCTAGTCAACAACAGATTCCAAGGATTTAAAGATGAATTATCACCTGTAAACAGTGGAAGGGAGAAGAAGAAATATGGGGAATGGACAATACTGAATGATGACCTGCCTTTATCACCCATTCACAGCTCCAACTCATCACCAGGAGAGGTGGAGACCACTACAACTTGTGATGTCATCCTACCAGCAACATCAGTAAAGGAAAATAAAGTTAAAAACCCAGCCATCCTAGATGCCTCAAGTTGCCTTTGCAGAGGAGGAGTAAGAAGAAGCCTCTCCACCACCAGCACAGAGTCAAGTCAGCCTGGAAGAAGAGAAAGAAGAAGAAGCCTCTCCACCACCAGCACAAAATCAGGTCATCCTGGAAGAAGAGGAAGGAGAAGAAATCCCTTCATCATCATCCTAGATGCCTTGAAGATCCCTGCAGAAGGAATGAGGAAAAGAAGAAGTTCTTCTTGCTGAAGCCTGGAAGGTACAAGCCACTGCTAAGGTGGAAGCTCCATCACCTGTGGCCTGATCGTTGGAAAACTTCTGCAGATGAATACATCCAGGACAACTCCACACCTAGCCAATTGAAAGGACCTCCCCATATTGAAAATTCAGCCTTATCAACATTCAATCTGAGTCAAGTCCTACACAGCATGAAACATTATTATTGTAATTTATTAATGTTAAGTGTTCAAATGTCTCATAAATTAGCATTCATTTGAACCAGTCATAGAATTATAATTTAATTATGATTATAATTATAATTATTTCAATCAATCCTGACTTTATCATAATTGTCTTTATATGAGTCCACAGACTAGAAAAAAAATTGAAAAACAACCCTTCATAAAACATCTACTGTGGTAAAAAAGACCCAAAGCAAACCAAACTTTCATAATTATCTAATTATTATTGAAAAAAAATTAAAAATGCCAAAGAAAATAAAATAGTCTGTGATATAAGTTGAGGATTAATAATTTAGGATAGTGCAATTTATCAAGAAAATATTATTGTTAATCTATTTATTTGTTATAAATGCTCTTGCTTATAAGCCATGCATATTATCCATGCCATTGCATCAATCAAAGCTTCAAACTCTATGAGGATCTTTTTGCAACTTTGAACCATTCCTAGAGCAATGTTCATGCAATTTCTATTATTGTAATTTGTGTCAAGCACATAATTATTGAAATGTTATGGAAGCATTAGAAATTTAATGAAACTTATTTGAGTTATTGTGATAATGAGTCAAGAATGGAATAGAAGGCGGGGAAAAAATAGGGATTGTAGAGAAAAAAATTGTATTCATGAGCAGTTAGTATCAGCAGTCAAGCATTATATAATTTGAAAATCAAGCATAAAACATGCTCATTGTTGAGCTCATCCTCCATGCATTAGGATGTTTCTGCAGCAATCAAAATGATAAAAATGAATAAATCATTATAATGGATGAAATAAAAAATGTAAGGAAAGATTGTCCCATATTTTTGATTAGTTCTACTACAAATTGATGATTATATCACTAATTTTTGAGACTCAAGGTAACTGCTTAGGCACCATATGAGTACTCTATGCTGATACATGCACATGCACATTTATCCTTATTTTCTGCATTTACTGGATAGAATATGCTCCTGTAGCAGATATTGATTGTTTCGTGATTTGATCCTTAGTCATAGTTTCAGTAAGTTATTTGTAGCACTCACACCTCAGACAAGAGGAAATTTGGAAAGCTTTATTGTAAACCATAAACCATTCCAAATTTGGGGGCTTTATTTAACCAAACAGCTTTGATAAGCAACTTTCTATAATAAGCTGAAAATTACGACTACCCACCTTTATTGACTGTTGAAATAACAACAAAATCTATGATATATTCATTTATTGAGATCCAGATCCACAAACAGTTGTAAATGGTTCCAAAAAACCTAAAACAGCATAATGAATGTTTGTTTACAATAAGGGTTAGTTTTCTCAATGCAAACTGAGCCGGCTACCTTATCAGTCAGCTGATAACTGTGTCTGTTTCTGATTGTTAACTGCTTGCTTTGATATTCAATTTCATTTTATTGTTTAATGTACACTCTGACCTGCTGAAAAATCTGCTCATTGTTACCCTATATTTGTTTTGGTTGTTTTCTCGTTTTTTCTTCTCTATATGGCTCACCTGAGCACATTTCTTTAGTGTAGCCATCCTATTGGTAAATTGGTTTTTTTGACCAGTGATTGGTCATTAACTGGTCATGTGACCTTTTCTTTCCCAAGCCTTGCTCCTCAATTTCTGAGAAGAAGGAAAAAACAGAGAGAGATTGACTGATCATTCCAATGGAGAGTCGTTTGTAACTCCTATTTGTTATTTTTTGTTGTTTCAAATGTTTCATTGTTAAAATTTATGTAAGAGTGCTAAATTCAATTAATGAAGGCTAGAGTTCCCATAACGTTAGAATTGAAGTTTGATTACCAAGTCTCAGTTAAAAAGTAGTTATTAATTATTAAAATCACGAGCCAAATTTATGAAGCTCATGATGCCATGCAGCCTGACAAAAAATGCCAGCCATGCAGTGAACAAATCTTCATGAGTGAGTGCGCCTATATTATGGGCCTATATAAATGTGAGTGATTATAATATTATTATCTCAAGATCTCTTTGACTCAATTTTCCATAGACAAACTGGTATATCGTTTATTATTAACAGAAAAATTCTGACGTTACCATACACTGTACAAACTTGAGTCGGGCAACCCTTGGGTGAAAGCACTACATGCTGATTCTTGATAAATTTATAAACTTCAAGAACTCTTTAAAATTCAAATTATATTGTTGAAGGGCTTAACCCTTCATTATCAACTTCATTCATTAATTATTGAATAAACAATATTCTTATATGATTTAGTAAATATAAATAAATGCAACTAGTGATCACATGTTGTTCCTTAGTGACCCTGTGTTCAACCTTGCTTATAGCTTATTCATTTGCTAATATCATATTCATTTCAGAGGTCAATAGTAACCTATCATCAAGTTACTTGATCTTGAGGAAATATAGTACAATTAATCCTCTGATTAATTGTCAGGAAAATAATTTAGTATACTCTAGACATTTTTTCCTATTTCGTGTGACAAGGTTACTTCCCAAAACAGGAGATAACTCTCAGATAAGTGCCGTCACTGACAGGAGACTGGTATTGAACACCACAGTACCTAAAATCCAGTGACTCAATATAAAAATAAGAATGTTACTGTACGCAGTCTGTCAGATTAGTCAGGTGTTGACTGATGCTCAGTGCAGAACCATATAAATTATGGGTGTGTTCAATCCCTCCTGGAATTATGGCATCCTAGCATGAGTGGTTGATCTTCAGCTGTGTTGATACCTCTTTCTGTCTTACAGAAGGCTATCATGAAAAAATCTTCAAAAAGAGTGCAAGATATCCCACAAACTTACTGGTTCAAAATTTCCCCGTTCTTAATATAAGGCACCTCCCCAGGAAAAGTCTTGCCGTTCATATATTAAGTAACAGGAATATGTTCACAAACATTGAACACAACTACCTGACTAGCGATAGATTACATAAATAATTAAGGGTATCCAGATTCCCAGACTCATTCATCACCTAGATTCATCCAACTCGTTTTACCTGGCTCATTGCCTCTACTGTAACCTTCCCCGGGATATGTTGCACTCCGAGGGGGCCAGAATTGCTGTCTTTGAGTGCGGGTTGGGGAGGTGGCTGCTCAGCATTGGACATGAGGCCAGCGGACAATTAGTATACCATATTTAATGTCAATAATAGTTTCTCTTCTACCTTATTCTGAAATTTACAAAACTCTCCTCTTATTCCCCTCTCCTGTGCTGCTAGATAACATATGGCATATAAGATGAGGTTCTTATAGAATATTATATACTTACCTGCTCACAATGTAATTCACCAACCCATAAGTTGTCACATAACATGATGTTGTAAAGTACTCTGGAATGTGATTATAGCCGAATAAGTAGTTATAATCTACTAGCTGGCCCGGCGAACTTCGTACCACAAAAAAGTTGATACATCTCATGACAAACTTTAGCTGGATGCACACCTGAGGAGGCGCAATGCGGCATTTTGCATCCAGGTGCTTTTTGCTTATTGGTTTGAATGGAAGAACTCACACCCACTGAATCGGGCATGGCGTGGAACGGTGTGATAAGGCGATCTCCATAATAAGATCAACACTTTGTATCACCAAGCCGCGCCTCCCCAGGTGTGCTTAGCCATAGCTCAATCTGATGCACTATATTTTTATGAAAATTATCCAACAATCAGTATTCACATTTATATCTCAATATGGACTCCTTATGTGCTTGGTTAGTTGTGCAGAAGTTTGTATTTTTAGTTATAATCGAATGCAGCTTGCTGGGGATTGAATGATATTTCCTTGCTGCTGATTTTCCCGTGCATATTCTAAATTTACAGCATTTCAAGTTCTACGACCCAAGTTTGGACGTCGTTCGTATCGCGGCATTATTCAGGATTAAAATTTTGTGAATCAGTAGAGAGAAAATTGAAAACAGATCTACCGTCGTCTGTTGGATGACAAAATGGTTATAACAGCTGATTTTCATCCCTGTATGTGGCCAGCTCACAAATCTTCTCCCATAAGGATTACATGTAAACTTTGAAGGACCTTAGGAAAGAATTCTGGAGTCGGATCATGAATTTGATAGGCCATTAACCTGCTCCTGAAGATAAAAAACACAATTAAAAATAAATCATCAAATTCGGTGCACACATCAGAAAGTTATTGAATGTCAAAATTTGAGTCTCGATTTTTATTTATATTGATAAACAGACATTTTTATCAAGTGTTAAGTGATACACAAATTGATTTATATTGTACACGACCCTCCTCACACACAGACTCGTTCTTGGTGATTACTACCCACTATTCTTTTAAATTATTGTAAAGTTTACATTTCAAATGTTTGTAACATTTATATGTTGCTTTTCGAGAATAAATACTTTTTCCTACAACCGCTTGTAAAGTTCTTCTTTAAGAACTGAAAACTCATCATAAAACAGAGTTGTTTTGTGGCTTGTGAAGTTCTTCTTTAAGAACTGGAAACTCATCATAAAACAGAGTTGTTTTGTGATTTTGTGAGGAGCGAGTGATAATCTACTTTTCGCCTCACTGCACAGAAAGCACCTGTTTTCCAGTCCCTACGTAGATCTGAAAGACCTTGTTTGCAGATGACGTCAGAAAAGGGGTTCTTTTCCGGTCTAGGCCAGAAAGTTGTCTCTTTCCAGCTGCTCATGGAAGTAGTTAATAAGTCATCCGCTTGATCGGGCAAGTGTCCACTTTCATCATCACCTGAAGTCGCCATGATTTCAGTTCCAGTTTTGAATCAAACTAATTTGCTTCGCAACCAGTTTTATTCAATTATTTATTGTTGACTAGTGCATTCCGAATTTTCAAAAATGCTTGAAGATGACTGTGGTATTCCAAGTGGAATTTTAAAAGAATCTGAAATCCTGACTGCAAATATTCTACCACTAAAATCAAGAGATAGGTACGATAGCTTAACGAGTTATCTTTATTTTGTATTCTTTATTTATTTTGTCAGCAATACCTGTAGTGTGGCGAAAAATATCGTTCGCCACGGGCAAAAATGTTTTTCCAGCTCTCAATCTTTTCTAGTCCTCAGCCTACGGCCTCAGACTTGAAAACCGATTTCGAGCTGGAAAAATCTCATTTTCTGCTCTAGGTGCGAAATATACTATTACACTCGCCAGCTGTTTTCTTTACTAAAAATACACTCGCTTACCGCAGCGCATGTGCAGTAGGCTACATTTTAGAAAAATTTAATTCCAATAAGTTGAAGGGCTTACTTTTTTGCCGCAACAGTCATAGTGTCAAAGTCTTGTAGAGCGTTGCCTCTCATGCTGAAGGTCCCAGGTTCAAATCACGATCCTAACAATTTTATTTGCAACTGATACTGATTGTTTCATCTTATTCTAATAATAAATCATTTTAAAATAGATTATTATGATTAGATGGAATAATTATTAAATTGTATCATTTTATTGTTATTACATTGATTTATCAAAATAATTGGATAAACTATTTTTTGTGCCATGCCATGAAAATTTAGAAAGTTAATTTAGAATTTAGAAGCACACACAATATAACTTAATACAAGGGATGCTTGATAAACATACCTAGTGCTAGAAACCAGAAATGACAAGAGAGACAACGAAATAGAGAGAAGATATCAACTATATTGTCACCTCTTACAGTTAAATTCAACAATCAATAAAACAAAATGAAGTTACATCATGAAAACCGAAAAATAAATTACTAAATTTAGAAAGTTATCTCTGATATAGATAACCTACTCTGTCTGCTTTACATTGGAAACGTTTTAGATTGAATCATTAGAAGCTTAAAGGACTCTAATTTCAGAAAGAATAATTGAAAGTTATCATAGATATTGCTCAGAAGTTAATCATAAATACCAATAGATATTTTAAGAAAAGATCCACATAAAATTCAGAAAACCCTGAGCACATTTAGAACACCCTTGGAAACTTTTCAAACACTATCAAAATACTACCTATCAAATGTTAATAATATCCATTCTGTATCTTTATAATTATTATGAGAGCAGCAAAGACAAAATATTCCCAAAAAATCACATCACAGAATTCTACCTTGGAGATTTATTCAAAAAATGTGTGATTCCAAAACAAATTTAGAAAAGGTTAGGGTCCTTGAAACTTCATTTGATCCTTTACAACTTTAAGATGAAAATTATTTTAAAACATTAATTTATCAATAAGGGACCTTTAAACATTTCATATACTGATTCAACATTTAGTAGTTTAGTAGATTATAAAATATAAATTTAAAGAAAACTGAAATTCCAAGCTTGATCCTTACAGAGAAAATATGGCCTCACATTTCAATGTAAAGATACAACCGAAAATCTATTACTCAAACAAAATTAATAAAATTAGTAATCTTTCTATTCCCAATTACGATTTAACACAAAAAAGACTCTAATTCAGCACGTATTAATTTATTAAAAAAAAAGGTTCACGTTTAATTGATTGAAAAAAAAGGTTCACGTTTAATACCCCTCCCTTTTTGAAAGTCTATGATTAGTAAAACCCATTCTGTCACATCCGGAGTTCCTGGGATGTTTGTTTGATTTGGAAAAAGTTGTTACCTCAAAGCTGTTTCTTCAAATTGAATCTAGGCTCGGTGATCGAGCTCTACACGTCCAGATGGACAGGAGACAGCATACCCCAAGCTTCTAGGACTGCCATCGATTCAGAAGCGTCTCAGCGGCTTAAAGACACGGCTTAGAGACAAAGTTCATGAGCCCGTAAATTGATGGACTCGTACATTGATGGACCCATACTTTGACCGCTGTTAGAATAAGAAAAAATAAACTGGGATAATACAAATTAACTCAACTTCAGTTATATAATAAAGTCAGTAGATGAATATATGACAGTTCAAAGACACTTTTGGAGACACAAATTTAAACAGATAAATCAGTACTTTTTTTTTTAATTTTTTACTGTAAGATACTCAATAATCAACTAATTAAGTTCAAATTGAAAAAATATCCAAAAATTTTTATTCAGAATATAATTTTTATTCAATATAATTTTTATTCAATATTTATTGAACTAATTTTCAATAAAGTTCATTCAGTGCAGTTCATTCAGTGCAGTTCATGAATAATTGTGTTGTGATTTTATATTAAGGGAGTATTTTCATTCAGCTTAATGAACAGAATTTTTTTTTGAAAAACTAAAAAAATAAAATACTATAAATTTTTTTCCAATAAATAGTGAAAATAAAATCATGAGTTCTCAAACTAAAATCATTTGTAAACTTTGTAATATTGAATTAGCAAATCAAAAAAATTATATTAAACATTTAAATTCTGAAAAACATATTTTAGATAATGTTTTGGATAGTGAAAAATTTAATGAATTGAGAGAATGGGGTAGATTGAATTTTATTCATAATTATGATAAAATGAGTAAAGATGAATTGGAAAAATTATGTAAAACTTTTAAAGGGATTATAGATGATAATTATAAACTTTTTAATATTGAAAGATTGAAAGAAATAGGTTCAAAATATTTTATAAAAAATGTAAATAATTTAACTAGAGATCAATTGATTAATAGATTGGAAAAAATTAATAATAAACCAAAAAAGTTAGGACTTAGAAATATGAATTATATTAAAGATTTAGCTACTAAAAATGATATTGAAATTGCTAATAAGACTAGAAAAAATTCAATTAAATAAATTCATGAGAAAACTGAAAATAATACTATCCCAAAAGATAATATAACAAATATTAATTTGAAAAAAACAAATGAAGATTTATTTAGAGAATATGTTTTGATAGATACTATTGAAACTAATAACATTGAAAAATATCTAGAAAGTCATAGGAAAGAATTAACAACATTAATAAATGAAATGTTAAAAAAACACAAAAGTGTTAAAGGTCAAATAACTATGACATGTATTTATAAAAGAAAATCTCCAAATGATAATACATATCAAGAATTAAAAATGCATTTTCCAGTAAAATCTGATTATATTTTAGATATTAATGAATTCATTAATAAACAATTTGATAGAATTATTTTAAGAGAAACAATACATCAACCAAATGCAGGATCTGGATGGTCATTACAATATAGTTTGAGTTTAAAATTGAACAAAAATAATTCATTAAATGCAGGATCTTATATTAAAGTACCAAGACAAATAATAGAAAAAAAAGCATGTATCAATTTTATAAATAAGGATAATCATTGTTTTATTTATTCAATTAGGTGTGCAATTGATATTTTTAATGAAAATAAATCACTTAAATCAAATAGAACTACACAATATGAGAAATACATAAATGATGACATTTTTAAGGGATTAGAAGTTCCAATATCATTAAAAGATATAAGAGTTTTCGAAAAAATAACTTTTAATAATTATCAAAATTATCCTAAAATGTCAATTAATGTTTATACAGTTGATACAGATAATGATAAAATCATACCATTACAAATTTCTGAAATTTATGTATATGAATTGGAAATTAATTTACTATACATAAAAAAAGATGATAATTCACATTATTGTTTGATAACTGATATGAGTAGATTATTAAGTAATCAAATATCAAAACATGATGGAAAGATTTTTATTTGTAGAAGATGTTTATCATACTTTAATTATAAAAAAAAATTAGATGAACATTTAGAAATCTGTAAAAATCATGAAGCTGTTAAACCTATAATGCCAAAAGTAGGATCTACAGTTTATTTTAAAAATCATAATAAACAAATTGAACATCCATTTGCTATATATTTAGATTTTGAAAGTATATTACAAAAAATTGATAATTGTAAAAATAATCCAAATAATTCTTCAACTACTAAAATTCAAAAACATATTCCATATTGCTTTACAATTTATTTAGTTAATAAAGTTGAAAATAAATTTTATGATCCAATATGTTTTAGAGCTAAAAATGAACAAGAATTAGAAAAGGTTCCAGAATATTTATTTGAAAATTTAGAAAAAATTGCTAAAATGATAGCTTTTGAATATAATTCCAATCAGATTCCAATTAAATTAACAGAAGAAGAAGAATTAGAATTTCAAAGAGCTACTAATTGTCATATTTGTGAAAAATCATTCAAGAATGAAATTTTAAATCAAGAATTAGATGGAGAATTTGATGATTTAAATGAAGAATTTAATGATTTAGATAAAGAATTTAATGTTTTGGATGAAGAATTTGATGATTTAAATGAAGAATTTAATGATTTAGATGAAGTATTTAATGTTTTAGATGATGATATGAATGAAAAATTTGAAAATAAAAAAGTTAGAGATCAGTGTCATATAAGTGGGAAATTAAGAGGTGCTGCACATGAAAAATGTAATTTAAATTTAAAACTTCCACAGAATATACCTGTGTATTGTCATAATATGAGTGGTTATGATACACATTTATACATGAAAGAATTAGCTAAAAAATATAAAAAAGTAAATCTTATAGCTAATACTGATGAAAAATATATTAATTATTCTATTAATTCAGGATATGGATATGAATTTGATAAAGATAATAAACCAAGAAAATTTTTTAAATTTTCATTTGTTGATACATTTAGATTCATGGCTTCATCAATTGAAAAATTAGCAAAATCATTGAAAAAAGAAGATTGTAAACATATAAATAATTCTATAAATAATGGAAAAGTTTTGAATAAAATAATTGAAAGAGAAGATCATGATGGAGATGAAATATTTAATATTTTAAGTGGTAAAGGAATATTTCCATATGAATTTATTGATGATTTTGATAAATTAGAATATGATAAAATTTTAAAACAAGATGATTTTTATAGTTGTTTAAATAATGAAGGAATAACATCAAAAGATTATTTACATTATAAAATGGTATGGAATAAATTAAAAATAAAAATTTAGGAATTTATTCTGATTTATATAATATTCAAGATGTATTATTATTAGCTGATATATTTGAGAATTTTAGAGATTGTTGTATGGAAAATTATAAATTAGATCCAGCACATTATTTAACAGCTCCATCATTAGCATGGGATGCTATGTTAAAACTTACAAAAATAGAGTTAGATTTAATTAGTGATTATAATATGTATTTAATGATTGAAAAAGGAATAAGAGGTGGTATTTCACAATGTGTTAAAAGGTATTCAAAAGCTAATAATAAATACATAAAAAACTATGATACAACTAAAGATGATAATTATCTATTATATATTGATGCTAATAATTTATATGGATGGGCTTTATCTCAAAAATTACCATATAAAGATTTACAATTTATAAATTCAAATATTAGAAGTTCAGAAGAATGGGAAGAAATTATAAAAAATTATGATGAAAATGATGATATTGGATATATTTTTGAAGTGGATCTTGAATATCCAGAAGAATTACATAATAAACATAAAGATTTACCTTTAGCTCCAGAACATGATAATAAAAGATTATGTACAACACTTTTTGATAAAACAAATTATGTTACACATGTGAGAAATTTAAAATATTATTTGGAAAGTGGAATGATTTTAAAAAATATAAATAGAATAATAGAGTTTAAACAAAGTGATTATATGAAAAAATATATTGATTTTAATACAAACATGAGAACTAAAAGTAAAAATGATTTTGAAAAAGATTTTTATAAATTAATGAATAATTCAGTATTTGGAAAAACTATGGAGAATATTAGAAACAGAATTGAAGTAAAATTAGGTGATGAAGAATCATCATACAAATTTTCTAAAAAATCTAATTTCAAAGGATTTAAAATATTTGATAAAGATTGTGTAGCAACACATTTTCATAAACAAAAAGTGAAATTTGATAAACCAATCTATGTAGGTTTTTCAGTTTTAGATTTATCAAAATTATTAATGTATCAATTTTATTATGATAAAATTAAAAAATATGATCCTGATTTAAATTTATTATACATGGATACTTATAGTTTCTTTTTAGAAATGAGAAAGGATCCTTATGAAATAATAAAAAATAATCCTAATGAGTTTGATACAAGTGATTATAATAAAGGTCATGAATGTTATAGTGATAAAAATAAAAAAGTAATTGGAAAATTCAAAGATGAGTTAAATGGTATACCTTTGGAAGAATTTTGTGGATTGAGATCTAAATGTTATAACTATACATTTTCAAATGATAAAAATGAAGTGGAGTGTAAAGGAATAAAAAAATCTTTATTAATGAATAAAAATATTAAATCAGAAGAATTGGATGAAAATACTAAAAACAGATATATAAAAATGGAAAATTTCAAAAAATGTTTATTTGGAAATAAAGATGAATATAGAGAAATGAATTGTATAAGAAGTTATAATCATGAATTATATACAATTAGTATTAATAAATTAGCATTAAATTCAAAAGATGAAAAAAGATGCATATTAAAAGATAAAATTAATACTTTACCATGGGGTCATAAAAATATAAAATAGTAAATAATTTAAAAAAATTTAGAGGAATAAATTTTAAAAAATCAGAGGAATAAATTTTTTCAAAAAATTTAATATTTTATTCATCTGAATATATAAATTTTTCAAAAAAATTAATATTTTATTCATCTGAATATATAAATGGAGAGCTATTTAAACCAAATCCTAATTTTCTTTTAGCCCACATTGTAGGAGCAATAACTAAATCCATAGCTCTTTCATTTAAAGTAGCATCTTTTGAAAATAAACAATTTGAAGCTTGATCTTCTTATTTTTTATCAGCTATCCATCTTTGTTCTGGAGTTCTATTATTTGAATAAAATATATCATGTTCCTTACAAAATTCATCAGTTGGATTAATTCCTTTATCACCTCTTTCTAATCTATCTTCAAGTTTTGTTCCTGGACCACAGAAATTTGCACCTGGATAATGTAACTCTAAAGGTAAATTATTTATAATATCATTAACTAAACCAGATCCTATAACATTTTCAGGTAATAAAGACATACATCTAATTAAATATTTAGTACTATTTGGTGTATCAATTATTTCTGTAAGTCCATCATTCATAAATTTAACAAGAGACATTTTTTCATTATGAAAACTATTATTACCAGCATTTTCTTGTGCTGGAATATAATTTAATCTTTTAATTAATTCATTTAAATTATTAACATATCTATATTCAATTGGTTGATGATTAAATTCTAATATCCCAAATCCAATTTTATCTTTTGAATAAAGATATTCTTCCCAAATACTTTTAACTAATTTCCATTTTCTACCTTTACTTTATTTTGTTTTCTACTTTTTGGATCATTATTTTGAAATAGAGAATAAGTTTTTATCATGATGTTCTTATAATTATTCCAATCATCATTTGTAAACATTTCACGTTCTAAATAATCATTTCTAGTTAAAAGTCTCCATAAACCTTCTGTACCTTTATATTTTTCTTCATTTTCATTATATTTTATTATAATATCATCTATATCAACAGTCATAGGATAATTACCAATTTTCCATTCTTCAATATCTTCATCATACCAAATACCAAATTGTTTATCATGTGCTCTTGGTAAAAATTTTGAAGCAATTGATCCAATATTAATAATAGATGATTCCATAATTTTTTTCAAAGATTTATTAGTTTTAAAAGTTTCTTTTTCAGGTGTTATTGGATCTTCAATTGTAGATATAGATTCATTATAATGAAAATCATTTTCATCTTCATCTTCAAATTGAATTTTTTTAAATGGAGTACTAACTATTTTTGGATTAAAAATTTGAACATCTTTTGAATTTTCAACTTCATGAATTCTATTTTCTTTTAAAGCTTTAACTATTGGTTCATATTTTTTTTCTCTTTCTTTTAATTCTATTCCTTCACGAATATGATGTGATTTAAATTCATCTTTAAGTTTTTTTTCTAAATTATGAACATGTTTAGCTTCTGATAATGTAATTTCATCTTTTTTCTTATTCATTATTGATTCATTAAATTCTAATCCATTATATGGATCTTTTTTAATAAGTTTACTCTTTTGTTCAATTTTATCTCTTTCTTTTATTTGTTCTTTTTCACCTTCTTTGAATCTTTGTAATAAATCTTTTTCAATTTGATTTAACTTTTTCAAATCTTCATTTTTTAGATCCTTCATTTATAAATAAAAAATTTATTATTATTTAAAAAAAGTTAAATAAACGTTTTTAAACTTTTTTAAATGTTAAATGTACATTTTTAAACGTTAATTTTCTATAATGTTAAATGTATGTTTTTATAATGTTAAATGTATGTTTTTAAACGTTAATTTTTTATAATGTTAAATGTATGTTTTTGAACGTTAAATGTATGTTTTTGAATGTTAAATGTACATTTCTAAAGGTTAAATGTATGTTTTTGAACGTTAATTTTTTATAATGTTAAATGTATGTTTTTGAACGTTAAATGTACATTTCTAAACGTTAAATGTATGTTTTTGAACATAATGTTAAATGTACGTTTTTTATTTTATATATCATTTTTCAACATTAGTTTATATTTTCCATCATTTGATTCTCTAGTCATATCTATTGTGATAAAACCATAAGGCTCATCCCAACATTTTTTACATAAAATTTGAAATTCATTAAAACTCATTTCTGATCCTACATGATCATCATAAATTCGTTTAGTATAATATTTATTTTGTCTAAAAATGAATAATAAATTTACATTATTTCTAATTACTCTATTTCTAATAAATCTAGATGACAATAACTTTGACTTAGATAGATACATGAAATATTTTTATGTCTTCTTCTTATAAAATATTCTTTGATTTTTGTTTGTTCTTCCATTAAACAATCATCAAATACAATTAATGAATTTTCATAACATTCATCTATTGAAATTAAATCATCACAAGAATTATAGAAAAAAGCTATTTTATTATTAATTTTATTTTCAATTTTTTGATAATGTTTTTGTAAATCTGTATATGATCTTTGTTCTAGTGATTTACTAAAAACATAAAGATATAAAAATTTTAAACCACTTTCTTTTTTATAAATTAAATTTAATAATAAATTAGTTTTTCCACTACCAGAACTACCAATAATAATAGCTCTCAATGGATGTGGTAATAATGAATTATTAATTTTTTCTTCATAGAAATTTATTATATCCATTATTTATTTAAAATTATTTTATTATAAATGAAATTATTAGAAATAAGTGGTTCAAATTCTAAATTAAGATTGCATCTGGAGCATCCAATATATATCAATGAAGAAGATAATTATAAATTAACATTATTAGGGTTTTATTCTGATAACAATATTTATAATTTAAGAGAAGATGGTCAAATATATTATAAAGAAAAGAAAGAAAAAAATTATAAAACTATTAATTTTCCAAAAAATTACTATACTTTAGAAAGAATACAAACACTCATAAATATTCATATGGAAAATGAAGATTATAATGTTATTATTAGTAGAGATGATAATGAAATTCAATTTATTACATCTCATTATCTATTTGGATTTTCAGAATCAATGAAAAATTTATTAGGATTAACAAAAAATGATATAATTTATCATGATACATTCTATAATGAAAAAATTCAAAATTTAAGATCAGTTGATGTAATTGAAATACATTGTAATTTAGTAGAGAAGAGTCTTAGTAATCATGAAAATCATTCACATAAACATAATGAGAAAGAGTTACTATATCAATTTTTTCATAATACAATTCGTGGATCTAAAATTTCAATTCAACCAAATCAAAAAATATTTGTTCCATTGAAAAAAAATTTACATAAAATTCAAGAAATAGTAATTTCAATTACTGATCAAAATAATAATTTAATAGTAAATCCTGATGTAAATAATATTATTTATTTAGGACTCAAAAAATGAAATATCCTAAAAAATTTTTATAATAAATGAATAAAGTTTTTGAAGAATTCTTTGATGATATAATCAAAAGCGAATATAGGACTATAAATCCTATTAGTGAATTAAATTTCAACTCACCAAATAATTATACTATTTTTAAAGTTGATAATGGTGATTGTTTTTATAATTCAAAATTCCAAATTCATGTAACTGGTAAATTAATTAAAAAAGCTGGAGGAGGTGATTATGAAGATAATTCAACAATTAGATTAATTGATAATTTTTTACCATTTTTATTCTCACGAATTGAACTTAGAAAACATAATACTTCAATAGATTTTATTGATTTTCCAGGAATAACTAGTACTATAAAAGGATTAATAAGTTATAATAATGGGCATAAAAAACATTAAATAATACTGGATCATTTCAAAATTTACTGGTGGAAAATTTGAAGTTCTATGTACATTAGGACAATTAGGTTTAGATATCCGATGTATAAAGGTGGTTTTGAAATAATATTCACTAGAGCTGAAGATCATGATGCTATCTTTAGATGGAAAGATACAACACAAGGAGCAATTGAACCACAAGAAGGTAAGATTATAATTGAAACATTTAATTTAAGAGTACCAATAGTTGAATTCTCTAATATAGCTAAAATTCAAATAATAAATGAATTAAAATCAATAAATGATGACAAAAAATTGAAATATGATTACTTTCAATGGCAGTGTATAGATAAAAAAGGTGTATTTGGATCAACATTTAGTTTTGATATTACAACTTGATTTAGAAATATCTATAATCCAAAATTCATAGTTATATGTTTACAAACTGATAAATTAAATGATCAAAAGAAAGATCCTTCAACTTTTGATAATGTTCAATTAAAAAATGCTATTGTAAAAATTAATGGTGAAAGATATCCTTATGAATTAGAAAATTTTGATTTTACTAATAAAAAAACAGCTTTTTTATATGATATGTATCAGAACTTTAGAAGAGTAATGTTTAGAGATGATGAAGTATATTCGAATTATGATGATCTTATAAACAAATATCCTATTGTTGTAATTGATACACATTTACACCCTACAAATTTAGGACAAATAAAAAGTGATATATTAATAGAACTTGATTTTTCAAATCCTGTAACAGCTCCAAATGCTAATAATGGTACAATTGCATATGTTATTGTTTTTTCTGAAATGCACTTCCTATATGATATTAATAGAAATAGTATTAATTTGATTTAAATTTTTTTATAATAAATGGATTTAATAAAACATAAAGTAAAGTTATCTAATAATCAAAAAAATACTATAAGAATAGCTAATAAAAAACATAAAACAATAACAATTGGATTAACTTATGATCAATTATCTAATGGTGAAAATGAAATTTTGTTAACTGATAAACAATATAATGATGTAAAAGAAGCTTTAAAAAATAAAAAAGGTTTACGATTAACATTATTATATAATCAATTTGGTAGTGGATTATTGAATGATTCACTAACAAAAGTTGAAAATAATATACCTCCAGTTGAAAATGTAACACCTTATTTTAGGAATAATGTAGCTCCACTAATTAAAGAAAAAATAGTTCCTTGGTTACATGATTTAATTGATAAAGAACTTGATGATTTAATACAAAATGATCAAAATGGAAAAGGATTAAAAACATCTATAAATAAAAAAATTGATTCAATATATTCTGATTTACTTAAAAAAAAACGAAAAATAACTTCATTATCTATTAGTGATTTAGAAAATTATTCAAGAAAATTAAAATATCTTAAAGGAATTTTTATGAGAGATAATCTCCCAATTGATAAACCATATGATATTGAATGTGGAATTATTAATTTAGATAGTATGTTTTCTACAGGAACACATTGGACTTGTTATATGAAAAAAAATAATAATGTACTTTATTTTGATAGTTATGGAAATGCTAATCCACCATTAGAATTACAAAAATATTTTTTGAATAATAAAATTTTTATTTCAACAGATGAAATACAAAACGATTATGATTCACCAATATGTGGACATCTTTGTTTATATGCTTTGAAATTATTTTCAGAAGGATGTAATTTAAAAATAATTTCACGAAAAATTTTTAATAATAAATATGGTTTCTTATCATTCATTGATATTTAATCAATTTGGTGATGATATAAAATCAGAACAAAAATTTGAAATTGATGAATTACAAAATATTATAAAAGAGTGTAAACATAAAATTGATAATATAATGAAAGAGTTTATAACAATGGATTATTTTAAAAATTTTATGAAAAATCTAGATGAAAAACTCAATGAAGAGTTTATAACAATGGATTATTTTAAAAATTTTATGAAAAATTTAGATGAAAAACTTAATAAAGCTATTCATATCTTATTTGAAAAACTTGATAAAAGTAGTATAGATAGAAATCAGGATACATATAATAATCTTAAAAATGGAATAAATGATAAATTAAAAGATTTTGAATCTAAAATTGAACATATAAATTCACTTTTAAATAAAACTTAAATTATTTTTTTCAGATTTGAAATATGTCTTTCCATTTCTTGATGTTTTTTCATATATGTTTTAGTAATGAATTTATCACATACATCACATCTAACTTTTTCTAAAATTTTTATTTCTATTATTATAATAGTGTCTAATAGATTTTTCATAATCACAATCTTTACACCAACTTGATATTTTATTTTTACAAGATTTGTTTTCATAATACTTATAAAGAGTTTTATCCTTATGACATTTTGAACAAGTTTTCATGTATTCATTGTTTATTTTACATCTTGAACATATATATTCATTTTCCATTTATATAGAAAAAATTTAAATAGAAAAAAATTAAATATTAGTTTTCTTTAATTCATTTTCATAAAAACTTCCAATTATATCTTCACCATTCAAATCTTTCAATTTATATGTTAAAGGATCTGTAAAAATAATTTTAGTAATAATGTAAATTTCTCTAGTCCAATTATTTTTATATTTATTCTCAAATGATTTTCTAAATGATGGTATTCTTACTCTATCATCTATTTCAAATTTTGGTTTAATAATATTATTAGAAGTTTTGAAATTATAAACTGTATTCAATAATATATTTTCTTCATTCTCATCAAATCTATAGGATTCATTTTTATAGTACTATGTTTTGTATTATTATAATTTATAATAATATTTTGTAAGTCATCAATCCATCTAAAATTTTTATTTATTTCAAAATTATTTTCAATTTATTATTTAATGTTCTATTAAATCTTTCAATTATTGCACTTTTTTCTTCATTTTCAGTATGATATAATTTTATTTTATATTTTTTTAATAATTGATTAAATTCTTTATTTTTAAATTCAAGACCTTTATCAGAATGTATAAGATTTGGAGATTTATGATTAACTTTTTTAGTATTATTTAAAATTTGTTCAAATGCTTTTGAAACTTCCATTCCATTTTTTTTTCAATGGTTCAACCCATACATACTTTGAAAATGTATCTATAACATTCAAAATATATTTATATCCATCATTTTCTTCATGATATTTATCAAATATCATAAGATCTATAGCCCATAAATCATCAATTCCTAATGTTAAAATTTTTCTTCTATTAAATTTTTTTATAACTGGTTTATGTATTTCAATAGCTTCAATTTTTTCTTCTTCCTTAGTTAAATAATTTTCAATAATTTCTTTAGTTACTGGTAATTTTATGAATTTACTCTTATTAGTTTTACATACCAAACATTTAGCTGCTATTCTATATAATCCATTACTAGTTTGAACTATTTCTGAATTCTTATTTTTAGTTTTCTTTTTACATTTATGACAATTAATAAACTCATCCATTTATTCAATAAGAAAAATATATCCATCATCTTGAAAAATTACTTCATAATTTTTAAGATGATGGATGTATGTTTTTTATTAAATAAATTTTTTTTAATAAATGGAACAAATTAAAACATTCAATTTAACAGAATCATTTCAAGTATTTGTAAAAGGTGCTAGAGAAAAATTGAAATAATCTTACAAATTAAATGATCTATGAATAAATTAAAAAATGAGACTTTTTATAAAACCTCTAAAAATTTTTATCTATTAAATAGATTAATAAAATGGATCCTTTATTTAAAGAGATTAAACAAATTGGTGTTTTCACAAGCAAAAATTATAAAAAAATAAAAGATTTAGAACTTAATAAACCATATAAAATAGTTCAAATGGAAAAAATTAACACTAAAAAATATGGACATCAAATTATAGTAGAGTTAGAAGAATATAAAGTATTTTTACCTAATCGGTTAAAAAAACAATTGGATGATAAAAAAAATGAAAGAATTGAATAAAAAAGATTCAAATTTAATATTTTTAGGTTTAAATAAAAAAGATTATCCAATTATTGATTTTTCTTTAAATTAAATTCTCTAAAATTATTCTTTAAAATTTTTATTCATATTCCAATTTAAGTTTATTTTTTTACTAATTTCTTTAGAATATGATTAATAAAATCTAATTTTTTTGAAAATTTTAAAAACTCTAAAATTAAAATCTAATTTCTTCAAAATTTTAAAGACTAAAGTCTTTAATCTGAAAATTTTTGGATATTTTTTCAATTTGAACTTAATTAGTTGATTATTGAGTATCTTCCAGTAAAAAACTTGCAGACATTTTAAAAAAAAAGTACTGATTTATCTGTTTAAATTTGTGTCTCCGAAAGTGTCTTTGAACTGTCATATATTCATCTACTAAAGTCAACCTACTTTAGGTTATATAAAACTCAAATCAATACTTATTACTTCAAAACACAAATAGACATTACCCACTTTAATATCTTGATTTAATAGAGAAGAATTTATTTGTAATCAGGGTCATGCCCTTCATACAAATAGATGAGTACATAGTATTCCATAATAGGCCTACATAATTCACAAGTTGATTGAACAACTTTTCATAACAAGGACCTTTGAGTATTGTTGTTAGTTTGTTCAGTCACTTCTCTTACATAAGTTACATATATAGTGTAATTCAAAAAAAAAAATAAATTACATGATAGGTGTTTCCTTAAGAATCAAGAAAGCTTTTCATTAGAATCAGCAAAACAAATAAAATCTATATCACTTAAATACTGTCATTTCAATTTAGGTTAATAGCTTCCTCTTCAAAAATAATTAAAAATTTCAATTCATTTTAATAGGTACTCTAAATTTCTACAAAACATATACCGTTCATTTTCTTCCAACATTTATCAGTTTGAATATACAAATACCACCTTCCATTACACAAGAAAATCAAAAGGACTATTCTCAATTATTATACTTTAATTACATCACAATAAATACTTTGATGGAAGCTTTAATCGATAATAATTTCCTTAATTATATTATAAATCTATGACGTAGCTTTAGTAGCGGTTATAGGAGGAAAATTTCCATTGTGAGGTGACAATTTTTGATACTCTCTCTTCTTTACTTTTGAAAAAACTTCTAAAACGCAAGCGAACTAAACATGCTACTACAACAGAAGGTTGCAGAGCCAATAAAAGGAAAGACTAAAGCCGGCCGAAAGCCATAATACATATCAAATCACTACATAAGTTCAAGCAAATTCTATTCAGAGACTACATCTTCAGTTCTGTCAGTAGCAATGGACAGACGCTGAATGAATGCACTACGCTTCTGTCGTCTTGCCATAGACAGTTGTAACCGGCCTCACTAGATGGAACCTAACCAACGTTAACTGTGATTGGCAGTTACTATTTTCTAGAAAAATTTCCGCCAATAGAAAGGAACAGTACAACAATAACTTAAGATACATTCTCCCACCAAGTGACAGCCATTTTCCAAATTCCTAACCAAATAAGGCATGATCGATAATCAATCAGACACAAACTCCTTGCCTTATAAGGTCATGAACCAGACTGATGCTACAGGAAAATCTTTGTTTTTCTTAGTACTATAACTTCCACTCACACACACTAACAAAGTCAACACAACACAACGCAGAAAAGCAAAACAAGTGAAACAAACTGTTATACAGACTGACTTCCCATGATAATCCACACAATTCTCATCGTTTACAATTGGAACAATGAATACTGCTACATTTTAAAAAAACTGTTTATTATATTGAAATCCAATACTGCAGTTGTAGAAAAAATTTTGTATGTAATTCGAGCGGAAAGCTTCGGTCCTATGGTACCTGTTTTGACTCGAGCGATAAAGTCGCGTTTTACGCTCTTAATACATATAAATAGCTATTTCATCCATTCATGCATTTTTTCAAAGTAGATGAATTCAATTATCTGACTAACCTTTTGTATTCTTTCTGAAGCAATTATTTTTCTCAAGTCAATTTCCAATCATTCATCATTCAATTCATTTCCTTTCTCATACATGTTTCACAGAATGCTCTCAAGTTTTTCAAGAATGTTCAGTT
Source organism: Nilaparvata lugens (assembly GCF_014356525.2). Classification (NCBI taxonomy): domain Eukaryota; kingdom Metazoa; phylum Arthropoda; class Insecta; order Hemiptera; family Delphacidae; genus Nilaparvata; species Nilaparvata lugens. The sequence continues at coordinate 81,010,831 of NC_052506.1, forward strand.
TAACTTGTGAATTCATCATTCTCATTCCTGTACTGATGTTTGACTGCTGTTATTCTACTTTTATATCATTAAGAAAAACTAATATTCAACACTCGTCTCATGATATTGTTAGAGCACTGATGAAGAAACACTCGTACATTGATCCGCAACGCATTGCAGTTATGGGAGAGTCCTATGGAGGATGGATTGCTACCAATCTTCTAGCGAGAGACACCGAAAACATTTTCAAATGTGGAATAGTCATGAATCCAATCACAAATTTCATGTATTATGGTAAGAGGACAAATTTTAGGCTACCGACACTCCGGTGAATAATCTAGAATTCAACTATGATGATGATTATCATTCAAGAAATAACATATTTAAAACGTTGGCCTATATTGTTACACACATAACGGTGGCTAAATAGTGAAGTGTTGAATTGGAATTTATGTAGTGGAATTTTTCCATTATTGAAAAACAAAGTTTTATTTTTGTCACGTATACACATTTATTGGACAGGACTACAGTTTCGTGTTGAAACCAATGCATTTTCAGCTACCTGTTGAACACACTACAGTACAGCTGATAACGTGATGGTTTCAACACGAAATTGATAAAAAGAACACAATCATTTAAAATGATCGTGTTCATACTTTACAGCTGGCTTTACGTCAGCTTATGAATTTCGGGAATGCGATATTTTGATTTTCCACAGATCGAGTGCGTCTCACTCACTTTTTTACTATCCACAGACGACGAAAGTCTCAGCTGTTTCTCCAAGGATGAATTTATTATCCTTTCAATGTCATTCTGTGAGTTTTCTCAGGGATGATACCTAGTGCAATCGAATTTTCATATCATAAACCCACTATGTTTCAAATTTCCTGAAAATCGTTTTCGAGATCTGTTGAACATAGATAACCAAATAATATAAAAATATATACAGAAATTGGCCGCTTAATATGATAGGATTGGAGATAGAAACTGTTTTGGTTGAATACTTGTTGGTTGATTGTGAAATATTGATTACTGCCAATGAATGAATAATCATATATTATTCGACTAAAAAGTATCTTTCACGTAATTCCAACTCAGGTTGGTCGAAAATCATTGGAAATTCAATAATATTCATCGGTTATTTTTCAATAGATCTCAAGTACCTAGCTCATACAATAATAACCATTACTTTTTCTAGGTTGAGAGCCGTTGATAATTAATAGTTTATTGTAATTGATAATATGGTATTGATAATTAGTTTAAATGGTAGATTCAATATTGAAATTGAGGAATTGTTTGTTGATCATTGCAACATCTCAAGTATAGTATTTGGTACTGAAACTGCTATCAAACTTCATACCAATCAATATAAGCAACGTTAAACAAGAGCTAAATAAGTTTTATTTGAGAAAATGTGATCAACATCAATTATTATTGCTCTCCCATTATCAATCGTTGTTCTTTCATACCTCTCTCCTCTTAATATATTTTTCTCTGTGAGTGATGCAAGTTTATGTTAATTTTCCTTTTCAGATGCCTTTTATACTGAGAAACTCATGGGTCTGCTCGCGGATAATCCAGCAGGCTACAACTACACTGATGTTACACAGCTTTATGAGGGCTTTAGAGGGAAGAAGTTTCTGCTGATGGCAGGGACATTAACTACTGAATCTCTATATCTACACAGTGCGGCCCTTGCTAGGAGTTTGCAGATGAATCTTGTTCCTTTCCGATTCATGGTAAATCTAAATATGTTCTCCACAAAATGCACTCTCATTTATCCCACGGACAATATACAATAACATCATAGCCTACAATATTCAAGTAATACATTTAGGCCCAGTTTCTAGGATTCAATGTATCAAATCTATGGTTCAATAGTCCATTAGATTCAAAAAGTGAGATCCACGTTAGAATGATAGTGGAGGAAGATAGGAGAACAGCAATGCCAAGTCTCTGTCATGTCACTGCCTTCTATAGAGGAAAGCTGATACCAGTATATTTGATATGATATTAACTGTTCATTCTTGTTTGAAATAGTAAATTATATTCTATTCATCATAATATTTTTCGATAATTGAATACTAGATTCTCTCAATAGGAGATTGGATATTTCCTGAACTAATGATATGTCTACATTGTTCATCTACCATTATGACGTGGACCTCACTATAGAATCCGAATCTTATTTTTCTGGAAACTGCGTTTAATTCATAGAAAATATTTTTATGATTTGAGGACATGCTGTTATGATTCACATCAAATTCGGTCACATACTTGATTCTCTCCATTAGTAAGTCGAAATTATACAGAATGGTACAATTGTCACTTAGTAGGTCTACGGACCCAGTGATAATAATTTTAAATTGGTTTTCACTTTTGAGTAAAAGTCAAGGAAATTTCGAGGTGCATTGAGTGGTAGAGAGGTGTAAAATCTGACAAAGCATTTATTGGAACGGTTCCACTTGTTACTCATTCCGCTACTACGTAGACATCAAGTCATCATTTTCCGTCTGCGCTGTCTGGTGACGTCACAGTCACGGTTCTACGGCACTGCTTTAATCAAGTTGGTTTCCTATATTATTCGTATTATTCGTCGTGTTATTTGTCATTTCAATTCTAATATTTGTACTATTCGATTTTTTGGAATTTAATTTGTCTTTAGGCATCTTACTTTCTAGATATTTGTTACTTTTTCACCAAACGTTTGTAAACGTTTTCGTACGTGGCTGACATTTCCGCTTTCCCTTTTTGTTGCTAGCGCATCTAGCTTGCTTCTTTTCTTTCAATGGAGTCTAGTCGGTGTGTGCACATCTCGCGCCCGGTCTAAACTTTTCATCCAAATTCATCTGATCTACAGAACATTTTTAAAAGTGAATTATTCTTTCAAATTAATTCGTTCATTCTATTCTTCAATTGTGATTCAATTATTCATCGATTTCTTCACTTATTTACTCTGATAAACTTTGTCAAAATTGCAACCTCTTGTGGGCGTTTATCGCTATTTATCTGATCTACGGAACGTTTTTAAAGTGTGAATTACTCCTTCAAATTAATTCGTTAATTCTATTCTTCAATTGTGATTCAATTATTCATCGATTTCTTCGCATATTTATGCTGATAAACTTTGTCAAGTTCACAACCTTGTGTGGGCGTCAATTGCCATTCTTCTAATGATTGGCTTCACCTCTTGAAACTCAAACTTTCAAGTTCATCTCTACCATTTGGAAATCAATCTAAAAATTCCACAACTTGAAGGTCGGATTATTCATTTGGAATTCTACATGCTCCTGCTTACATTTCCACTGGGGGATTTGCCTGCTGTGGTGGACGCTTCCATTCTTGTCATCGCATGGCCAGATCACATCGTCGCTTGCTGATGTCCTGTTCCTTGGGGTATTGTGGATTCATTGCCTGTCTGCCTGGCTGCATCTCCTCTTCAAAATTTTATTCAGGTTACGTAAATCGTTCTATTCAATTTTCATTTACGTATGTATTACATAATTGTTTTATTGATGTCTATCTTGACATTCAATTCACTGAGGCCACTGACGCCTATTAATGGTTCTATTGATGTCTATCTTGACATTCAATTCATTGAGGCCACCGACGCCCATTAATCGTTTTATTGATGTCTATCTTGACATTCAATTCACTAAGGCCACCGACGCCTATTAATTATTCTATTGATGTCTATCTTGACATTCAAATCACTGAAGGCCTATGCCGCCTATATAATTGTACTCAATATTAACAACTATTTTTATTGGATTTGACTGCTACCCTTGGCTTTACAAGTGATATTCTGAGGCCACTGATGCCTGTTAATTGTTTTGTTGATGTCTATCTTGACATTCAATTCACTGAGGCCACCATCGCCTATTAATTGTTCAACTAATGTCTAACTTGACATTTAATTTACTGAAGGCCTATGCCGCCTATATTTTAATGTATTCTATTTGTTGAGCACTATCTACAGCTCATTGTCATTTTTTATTATTCCTTTTGTACTATTGATGTCTGTCTTGACATTCAATTCACTGAGGCCACTGAAGCCTATTAATTGTTCAATTGATGTCTAACTTGACATTTAATTTACTGAAGGCCTATGCCACCTATATTTTACTGTATTCTATTTGTTGAGCACTTTCTACAGCTCATTGTCATTTGTTATTATTCCTTTTGTACTATTGATGTCTGTCTTGACATTCAATTCACTGAGGCCACTGACGCCTATTAATTGTTCAATTGATTTCGGCTCAATCTACCTTCAATTGTTTTTGTATGTGGCCATCTGCCTATTATTATTTTATTATTATTAAATCTTATCTTGTTGACTCATTTGGTCTTTTATTGGCGTACTTATCACACTTTAAGCTATCAGTATTTTTATGCACAGAATTCAAAGATTTATTTGTAGATATTAATACCAACTATCATTCACAGTCCACTGCCCTGACCTTGGATTCTGTCATAAAAATTGGTCCTCCGGGCCGGATTTTTTGATCCAGTGTTTACCTAGGATAATTGTCAATTTTTATTACCCATTTCTTGGTCCATTGAACCTTAGGGTTTCAGTGACCATGTGCCTAATAGTCTAGCTTGACGCCAATGATTAGGTCCCACTCTAGAGTATATTTTATTCCATTGTACCTTTGTATGTTTATATTGTTTAATATTAAGCATTCACACACTTGTTTCAAATTTTCAGTACTGGCTGCAACTCAAAGCATGCTGCGACGTGTATGCACCAGCTATCTACTATCTTGTACCCTGAGAGACTGAACCACACTGAACTGGTCACAGACGGCTATTGCGCATTGAGAAAACAACACACGGCAAACTACACCGCCATGCGAGCTCGCTACTTGACTTGCCGCACAGCAAGCTTGATACAACTTGCCTCAAACGCACAGGCGTGCCTCTCTGCATACTGGACCAGCGCCCAAAGTTGCTTGTTGGTGCAGCATTGCTACAGTGCAGCATCGTTTTGTTCACTCAGGTTTTTCTGTTAATTTTTAAGCATGTCCGATCATGAGGAAGATTCACTTCCTGAGCCTTCTGCTCTTTCCAATGCAAGAGACAATTTACACCACGAAATAGATTGGTTCATAACCAGCTATAGCGATTATGTTGTGGACACTGAAGCCACTTATTATCAATTGTTGACTGTCAAAAACGAACTAGGTTCACTTAGAATTAAGTATGATAAAGTCCATGAACAGTTATGGAATTCAGAGTTGCAAGCACAAGACACTTCAACTCATTTTGAAATACTTAATAAGTTTATCTCCATTACCTCTAAGGCAAACGCTGCATTAACTGCTTTTGAAAGCAGACAACGCAACAATGAGGCCACTGCTGATGCTTCCCAGCGGCCAACATCTCAAAACTCACATTTGGCAAATTTTCAGTTGCCTCAGATTCCGCTTCCACGCTTCAATGGGGAGCTTTCAAAATGGCAAGCATTCTCAAGTGCTTTTACCAATATTATTGGTAATCAGGATAATATAATTGACTCATTGAAATTTTTCTATCTTCGTCAATCACTCAGTGGTGAAGCTCTCGCTAGAGTGGAACACATTGAAGCTGACGAAAATGGTTTTCAGCTTGCATGGAACCTCTTAAGGGAGAGGTATGACAATAAGAGATTAATTGCTGCCAGGCACGTCACGGCAATTGAATCTCCTCCTACCATAAAATGTAACTGTCCGCAATCATTACGGGCATTCATTGACTTTTGCAAGTCCCACATCACCGCACTCGAAGCGCTTCAACTTGGAGTCCAAATCAAGGACTTATTGTACATGCACAAAATGTTGTTGCAGTTGGATACTGCTACTGTTCGAGAATGGGAAAAGAGTGTTGGTATACACGACATTCCCACCATTGATAAATTTTGGAATTTTTTGGAATCACAATGCAAAATCATGGAAGCTGTTGCTTCAAGCTCAGCTAACCATCATCAAGGAAATGTACAGCAAAGTACATCCAACTCGGTTGGTGCTCATAGCAAGCCGAAGTTCAATCAAAATCAATCGAATGTTCAAGCTAGGATGCAGGTTACTACCTCTTCTATGTCACCTTGTAGTTTTTGTAATTCTGTTGGTCATTTTCCAAATCGTTGTAATGAATTATTGAAATTGCAGGTTACTGATCGTTGGAATGCTGTCCGTGACAAAAGGTTATGTTATAATTGCCTCAAGCCTTTCACACCCAATCATGTTTGTTTGGACAAATCGTGTACACTTTGTGGCAAGAGTCACCACACTGTTCTTCATAGGTCGTATCCTCAATCACGAGACACTCAGCCTACTTCTAAGGATAAGGTAACTTCAAATGTTATTCACTCTCAATCTTTTGCTCCCTCCAAGGGTAAGAATGCTGGCTTGAATTCCGTCATGGTTCAGAATGCGGAAACAACTAAACAAGCTGTTCCTCATGCAGAACAGCCTCAGAAGAACTCTCATGTCACAATAAGCTCCACTTCGTCACTGTGTTTGCAACAGCAATCAACTGTCACCTTGTTACCTACTGCCGAAGTTTCGGTTCAATCTTCTAGTGGGGAATTTATTAAAGCAACTGTGCTTTTAGATTCTTGCTCTGATTGTAATTTGATGTCAACTAGGTTGGCTGAAAAATTGTCACTTGCTGCTTTGTATTCTGACACTTTGATTCATAGTGTAGGTGAGAATAAGACCAAATCATCTATTTCTCATTCAGTTTGCTTGTCTTCATCTGATCGTTCGTGGTCAGTTGAAGAAAATTGTATTGTAGTTGATAGCATATCATCTAATGTTCCTAGTGTGAACATCGATCTTTCCAAAATTAAAATTCCCGTTGAACTCAAATTAGCAGATCCATTGTTTGATCAATCTAAACCTGTAGATTTGTTACTTGGTGCTGGTATATTCGCATCTATACTTCAGCCTGGTGAATTGTATCTGGCTCAAAACGCTCCCATTCTTCAGAAAACCAGTCTAGGTTGGGTCATATTTGGTTCTTGTAAAACCATTCATCCTATTGCAGCACCTCGTTCGTGCCTCCCTGCTTCGCCTGTGGCCGCTCCCCGTAGGGTCATGTCGAATTTTCTAACTTCAAATGATGTCTCTCATCAGTTAGAGAAATTTTGGAAACTGGAAGAAATCTCTCCTCTGCTTCCTCCCTCGCCTGAGGTTTTGAAACTTGAAAAGCACTACAGAACCACTACCACGCGTCTTGAAGACAGACGGTTTATGGTCACTCTTCCCAAAAAGGATAGTTCCCACTCATTGGGTCATTCCCAATTTCAAGCATTGAACCGATTTCATTTATTAGAAAAACGGTTATCATCAAATGTTGAATTAAAAACTCAATACACAGCTTTCATGGAAGAATATCAACAGTTGAATCACATGTCACCAGTGCCTCCAGCACCGGATAATGAAAATGCTACTTCATTCCTCATCACCCGGTTTCTAAACCTGATTCGACCACTACAAAATTACGTGTAGTATTTGACGCTTCTGCTAAATCTACCACTGGAACATCGCTTGATGAAGTATTGTATGTTGGTCATACAGATCAGCCTGAACTGTTTGATATAGTTCTGTGCTTTCGCACATATCAAATAGCCTTCATTGCGGACATTACTAAAATGTACCGTCAAATCTTAGTTCATCCCTCTGACCGTAACCTTCAGAGAATATTTTGGAGATCTGATGCTACTCTACCCATTCAAGAATTCACCTTGAATACTGTAAGTTACAGCACTTCGCCGGCAGCCTTCTTAGCTACTCGTATGCTTCATCATTTGGCCAATCTTGATATGGCACCCAACTCTGCTGTAGCTAATGTTATTAAAAATCACTTTTACGTTGATTACCTTATTTCTGGTTCTTCGGTTACAGAAGCTAAACATTCAGTTCAACAATTGATTAGCACATTAGCTCAGGGTGGTTTCGAGCTTAGGAAATGGTTGTCTAACTCTCCTGAAGTTCTCGCTACTATTCCTTCTGATCTGCTTGAAGCAAACACTTCCAAACCGTTGTCTAATTTCAATGATAGTGTGGTCAAGGCACTAGGCCTCATTTGGAATTCCACTCTAGACGTCTAAACTATTTCCTCTAATGTTGCTGATGTATTACATAAAACATCTTTCACTAAAAGAGAGCTTCTCTCTTGCATTTCAAGCATGTTCGATCCATTAGGTTTGATTTCTCCTGTGGTCATTTCACCCAAAACACTTTTTCAAAAACTCTGGTTATTAAAGATTGATTGGGATCAAAAAATTCCGCAAGATCTGTTGGAAACTTGGTTGAAAATTCTGCATGAATTGCCGAACATTGTTAACATATCACTCCCGCGTTGTGTGTTATCAAAGGACTCTGATGCCTCTCTTGAATTGCATGGCTTCACCGATGCTAGTCTCACTGCTTACGGCGCCTGTATTTACGTCAGAAGGACCTCTCTCGGTAGCAGTGAAGCTCGGTTGCTCACTTCCAAGTCCTGCATTGCCTCTTTAAACCCAGTTCTCTCTGTTCCCAGATTAGAACTACAGGCAGCTCTGCTACTTTCACGTCTTGTGAATAAGGTTTTAAAGGCTTCGAATCTTACTTTTTCTAATGTGTATTTGTGGACTGACTCGAAAACAGTCTGTGACTGGTTAAGAGCCCCTCCTGATCGTTCTAATATTTTTGTAGCTGTACGCATTTCTGGAATTCAGAATTCAACTTTTAACTTTAATTGGAATCATGTTCGTACTAGTAACAATCCTGCTGATTTGATATCTCGAGGTTGTACACCCAATCAGCTGGCCGCTAGTCATCTGTGGTGGAATGGTCCTTCGTGGCTATCTATGCCGAGTAGTTCTTGGGATTCTTTCTCTAGCAATGTTACCATTTCTCGATCAGTCCAGGTATTAGCTACTACTTCTTCTCATAATGATGTTATCTCAGGCACAATCAATAGTTGCTCCACTTATCACAAAATTGTTCGTACAACAGCGTATGTTCTACGGTTCATTCATAATTGTAGGAAACAAAATTCAGTCGCTCCGTGCTTTGGTCAATTTGCTATCTCTGAAATTTCAGAAGCTGAAAATTGTATCTTCAAATCCATTCAAGAAGAGGCCTTCTCTGCTGAACTTAAAGCATTGCGTCAAAATCAGGAGCTATTGCCTAATAGCTCTATTAAAGCCTTGTCACCATTCATTCACTCAGATTCACTGCTCAGAGTTGGTGGACGTTTGCAAAATGCAAATGCCTCCTTCGATTATGAACATCAAATATTGTTGCCCAGCAATCATAAATTCACTCGTGCATTGATTGTTGCTCACCATCGTCGTCTAAGTCATGCTGGTGTGCAGGCCACCATGGCCAGTGTAAGACAACGATTTTGGTTTCCTTCCACCCGTCGCACCATCAAAAGTGTATTGCGGCATTGCATAATGTGTTTTTGCTTTTCGGCTCTTCGTTCTGAGCAAATCATGGGTAGTTTACCAGCGGCCCGCGTTCAGGCTAATTTTCCCTTTTATAATTGTGGTTTGGATTACGCCAGTCCTATTTCCATCCGTGTAGGTGGCCCCAAATCTCGTTCATTTTCTAAGGCATACTTGTCGCTGTTTGTGTGTATGGTAACTCGTGCCGTTCATATTGAAACTGTCTCGGAACTTACTTCCAAGGCATTTATTGCCGCTCTGATTCGGTTTTCTGCTCGTCGTGGCATTCCACATTCTATTTTTTCGGACAACGCCACAACTTTCGTTGGTGCCAACAATGAGCTACATGAGCTCCACGAATTTTTGTCCTCTGATCGTCTCAAATCAGATATTCATGACACTATGTATGTACTAAACATCCAATGGCACTTCATTCCCCCTCGGGCTCCGCACTTCGGTGGACTCTGGGAGAATGCGGTAAAAAACTTCAAACACATATTCCGTGTAGTTACATTCAACAAGGTATTTAACTCTGAAGAAACCTGTACTCTTGCTGCTCAGGTTGAAGCCATCTTGAATTCGCGCCCTCTTGTTCCCTTGTCGGAAAATCCACATGATCTTGCCTACTTGTCTCCAGGTCATTTTTTGATTGGACGTCCACTTACGTCATTACCCTTCTTACCGCCTAACACCAAACACATTGATCATTGTTCACGTTGGTATCAACTTGCTGTTTCTATCCAGGAGCTTTGGGATCGGTGGTCTCGTGAATATTTAACCACTCTTCAGAAAAAAGGCAAATGGCTAAACAATTGTGAAAATTTGAAGGTCGGTACGGTTGTCATCTTGAAGGATCCTGGTTCCGCGCAGTCCACTTGGAAGCTGGCGCGCATTACTGAAGTTCATCCCAGTAAGGATGACAAGGTTCGAGTTGTCACTGTTCTCACTCCCTCTGGCACCTTTTAGAGAGCTATTTCGAGTTTAGCACCTCTTCCCATTGATAAGGATTCTAGTTAATCCCCTTGCTCTTATGGTTCATTTTGTATTTTTAGGTTTCATTGTTTTTTCCCCTGGTTCTCACATGGGGCCCAGTTTTCAATTTCCAATTGCCTTGCCAGATTTTACATATTTCTTACTTTTTCTTATTGTGCCATACCCCCGTATGACACAAGGGGCCCAGTTTATGTAAAATCCGACAAAGCATTTATTGGAACGGTTCCACTTGTTACTCGCTCCGCTACTACGTAGACATCATGTCATCATTTTCCATCTGCACTGTCCGGTGACGTCACAGTCACGGTTCTATGGCACTGCTTTGATCAAGTTGGTTTCCTATATTATTCGTATTATTTGTCATGTTATTTGTCATTTCAATTTTAATATTTGTACTATTCGATTTTTTGGAATTTAATTTGTCTTTAGGCATCTTACTTTCTAGATATTTGTTACTTTTTCACCAAACGTTTGTAAACGTTTTCGTACGTGGCTGACATTTCCGCTTCCCCTTTTTGTTGCTAGCGCATCTAGCTTGCTTCTTTTCTTTCAATAGAGTCTAGTCGGTGTGTGCACATCTCACGCCCAGTCTAAACTTTTCATCCAAATTCATCTGATCTACGGAACGTTTTTAAAAGTGAATTATTCTTTCAAATTAATTCGTTTATTCTATTCTTCAATTGTGATTCAATTATTCATTGATTTCTTCACTTATTTACTCTGATAAACTTTGTCAAAATTGCAACCTCGTGTGGGCGTTTATCGCTATTTATCTGATCTACGGAACGTTTTTAAAGTGTGAATTACTCCTTCAAATTAATTCGTTTATTCTATTCTTCAATTGTGATTCAATTATTCATCGATTTCTTCGCATATTTACGCTGATAAACTTTGTCAAGTTCACAACCTCGTGTGGGCGTCAATTGCCATTCTTCTAACGATTGGCTTCACCTCTTGAAACTCAAACTTTCAAGTTCATCATCTCTACCGTTTGGAAATCAATCTAAAAATTCCACAACTTGAAGGTCTGATTATTCGTTTGGAATTCTACATGCTCCTGCTTACATTTCCACTGGGGGATTTGCCTGCTGTGGTGGACGCTTCCATTCTTGTCATTGCATTGCCTGATCACATCGTCGCTTGCTGATGTCCTGTTCCTTTGGGTATTGTGGATTCATTGCCTGTCTGCTTGGCTGCATCTCCTCTTCAAAATTTTATTCAGGTTATGTAAATCATTCTATTCAATTTTCATTTACGTATGTATTACATAATTGTTTTATTGATGTCTATCTTGACATTCAATTCACTGAGGCCACTGATGCCTATTAATGGTTCTATTGATGTCTATCTTGACATTCAATTCATTAAGGCCACCGACGCCTATTAATCGTTTTATTGATGTCTATCTTGACATTCAATTCACTAAGGCCACCGACGCCTATTAATTATTCTATTGATGTCTATCTTGACATTCAAATCACTGAAGGCCTATGCCGCCTATATAATTGTACTCAATATTAACAACTATTTTCATTGGATTTGACAGCTACCCTTGGCTTTACAAGTGATATTCTGAGGCCACTGACGCCTGTTAATTGTTTTGTTGATGTCTATCTTGACATTCAATTCACTGAGGCCACCGACGCCTATTAATTGTTCAACTGATGTCTAACTTGACATATTTTTTACTGAAGGCCTATGCCGCCTATATTTTAATGTATTCTATTTGTTGAGCACTATCTACAGCTCATTGTCATTTTTTATTATTCCTTTTGTACTATTGAAGTCTGTCTTGACATTCAATTCACTGAGGCCACTGACGCCTATTAATTGTTCAATTGATGTCTAACTTGACATTTAATTTACTGAAGGCCTATGCCGCCTATATTTTACTGTATTCTATTTGTTGAGCACTTTCTACAGCTCATTGTCATTTGTTATTATTCCTTTTGTACTTTTGATGTATGTCTTGACATTCAATTCACTGAGGCCACTGACGCCTATTAATTGTTCAATTGATGTCTAACTTGACATTTAATTTACTGAAGGCCTATGCCGCCTATATTTTAATGTATTCTATTTGTTGAGCACTATCTACAGCTTATTGTCACTTATTATTATTCCTTTTGTAAATCATTAAGATTGAAATTTGCAGCAATAACCTTTTCATTATAGCACTCAATTTATATTCGCAATTCAGGTATCATTAATATTACCTTTTCGATTATTGTCAGGCTTCAATGGTCATTGATGTCATTGACCTAATTTCATTTAAATTTTGTATTTCTCTAACGTTTTTCTATCACATGTTGTAATTATCCCAAGATTTTCGACTCAATCTACCTACAATTGTTTTTGTATGTGGCCATCTGCCTATTATTATCTTATTATTATTAAATCTTATCTTGTTGACTCATTTGGTCTTTTATTGGCGTACTTACCACACTTCAAGCTATCAGTATTTTTATGCACAGAATTCAAAGATTTATTTGTAGATATTAATACCAACTATCATTCACAGTCCACTGCCCTGACCTTGGATTCTGTCAGAGGACTTATAAGTCCTAACTCCGCCAAATAGAGGATTTTTCATTTCTTTTCATTCCAATTTCATTAACAAATTATTCCGAAAAATGTTGTCACTAAGATTCCCGTACAATACACTATTATTTTTATGGGAACACTTATGCTGGAGATACGAATAATTTTCTTATGCTCCTCTTTCCATTCCAGTTTTGTTCGGTTCCATCTTCGTTATGCTGGGTTTCATCCAGATAGTATAGAATGAGAAGTTCTATGATAATCATTTATAAAATGACATTCTATACTCTATGGTTCCATCTTCGATGTTTTGCTCTGTTTGGTCAATTATATTGTGTGATAATTGTTTAAATGAAAAAGACTGAGAAATTGTCAAAAAACCACAGATTTATTGATACTTGGGAAGACCAGTTTCGGTTATTACACCATTGCTGTCGATCTCTGATAAACAATCCCAGTTTCTCAGAGATTGACAATGGTGTAATAACCGAAACCGATCTTTCTAAGTATCAATAAATCTGTGGTTTTTTGATAATTTCTTGGTCATTTTCATTCAATATGAATAATTACCACAATAACAACTTCTCAACTACACAAAAAGTGATAATTGTTTCTCAGAGCAGAAGGTCGAGGGACAGACAAATCCGAGGATCTGGTAGGTCACACTACCCGTGAAATGATAATATTGTATTACCCAAAGATCTCCTGCAAAATCATTATTGTGTTTCCCTGTGTGCGATGTTGCACCATAGTGTTGCAGCCAGGAGTCACGTTCATCAAATTCTAGAAAATTTTCCATGATGTTCTGTTCATGAAAATTTCTGTTCATTCATGTAAAAAATTGGGCCTTCAAAATTATTCTCTTGCACATCATAGTAGCCAACATTAAACATCTAATCTCTCCGAACATAGAGGGGTTTCATGGGAAATGTAAGAGCTTTCTGAAATCCAAAATCTTTTTCTCTGGCTATTTACTCATCCATCCAGATGATATCACGTCAACATGACCCGAACACTATCAAAAAAGAAACTTAAAAATAATGTTGAGCAAGTTTCTTCCCCATTCAGGTTCATGAAGCTTCAGAGCTCTTGAAACTTTGTACAGGGGTATATTCTGGCATTATTACATACTATGTGGCCTACCTCACAAGATGCTTTACCGAAATATGTTGCCAACAAAGACAATGAGACTTGTAGAGAACTGAATTTCCGCCTCAATAATGGCATTAATTTCAAATGTACTAATTTTAGGAACTGGGGTTACATACTAAACCAACATAAGCACTACAGATGCAGATTCATAATTGTGTCATGCACTCGCAATTACCTACTTTATTTTCTATAGTTTTCACTTCCCAAATTGATAAAATAGCTTTGTATTGTGAATGGTGTAATACTGCAGTGATCAATAATGATAATAATAATTAAGTTGATTAGTATGCATTGATGGAAATTCCTACCACTACGTATCTTATATCGATAAAGAATAATGTCACCTTTCACTCTATAATAAATATATCATTTGCTTTTTTGTAGCCTTTCATTGAAGAAAGATATATTGACTCAAGTTGGTCAATTGCAAACTTTCCAATCTTCTACTTTATGGAACAAGTTCAATTCTTGTCGGAATTCTATGGAGTGGTACCAAAAACCAAAGCCTGAAAATGCAATGTCGGACTTCAATCATTCAATACTATCATTATAATATTATCTATCTATTATAGTCATAAGGGGTATTCATGATCCTGAGTTAGCTATCCAAGGACTATATGCACCATCTACATTAAACGCTAAACAACAATATTACTTACTGGTCACATTCATTCTGATTAGTTACATTCCAGGTTTAAATGATCTGATGATTTATCTCGGTTTAAACTGAGATGGTGCATATGGGCATATGTTCCTTATTCGAGCTATTTTTTAATTCGAATCAACTTTTTTCTGTAATATCCTGTATTACAAATCAATAAAGTAGATATAAACTGAGATTTAGGACTGACTTTTTTGCTCGAAATCCCCTCCCCCCTCTCACCCCTCGTCCATCCCACCTCCCCTTCCATCCCACTTCCCTTTGGGTGGGGGGTGTTCTAAAAATAGATTTTCCCTTCCCCTTGCCCAGTGGTGGTGAGGGGGATGAAAAGAGAGAGATATATCGTTCTCTCTCTCTCTCACTCCCCTTCCCCCTCCCCAGTATAGATGAGGGAAAAAATAATTTCCCTTTGAGGGGGAAAAATTCCCTTGCTGACAGATTGAAGTGAATCCTTCACTCTAATGCTATACTGACAGATTGAAGTGAATCCTTTTCTCTAATGCTATACTGACAGATTGAAGTGAATTGAGAAATTCCCTATCACTCTACATCTAATGCTATACTTTCAGATTAAAGTGAATCCTTTTCTCTATTGCTATGCTGACAGATTGAAGTGAATCCTTTTCTCTAATGCTATACTGTACTAGTGAATCCCTCTCTACATCTAATGCTATACTGTCAGATTGAAGTGAATTGAGAAATTCCCTATCACTCTACACCTAATGCTATAGTGTCAGATTAAAGTGAATCCTTTTCTCTATTGCTATGCTGACAGATTGAAGAGAATCCTTTTCTCTAATGCTATACTGTACTAGTGAATCCAGAGAGAGAGAGATGTCAATGATTCTCTCCCAATCGAAATAGTTAAACAGCATGTTAACATCTCAAGCGATTAGACTAAAGTGATGCGTGAGCCTGCTCGTGTGCGTGCTAGACTCCCTTGTCTAGACAAATGACACGTGCGCTCTGCTCCCTGTGAGGTCGGCTTCTAAGTCCGATAACTCCTGCACCGAAAACCGTTACATTCAATCATACACACATGAAAAAATGTCTAGATCGATTTATCATCTGTGACATGTGTTTAGCCGTTAAAGTTCATTATACTTAAAATTTCATTCTCTCTCATAATATGTCAAGTGTCATCCTTTTACAAGATTTTATGTTTTCGAAGTCAAACCGATACATTCAATCATAGTAACATGAAAAATGTCTAGTCTGATTTATTGTGTTGAAGCAGCATGTGTTCAAATTCATTATACTTCAAATTTCTCTCTCTCTCTCTCATAATATGTCAAGTGTTTACAAGATTTATGCAAAACCAAAACAATCAATCATAGTCACATGAAAAATGTCTAGTCTGATTTATCATCTGTGACATGTGTTTAACCGTTTAAATTCATTATACTTCAAATTTCATTTTCTCTCATAATATGTCAAGTGTCATCCTTTTACAAGATTTATGCAAAAACCGATACATTCAATCATAGTAACATGAAAAATGTCTAGTCTGATTTATCGTGTTGAAGCAGCATGTGTTTAAATTCATTATACTTCACTCTCTCTCATAATATGTCATCCCTTTACAAGATTTATGCAAAAACCGATACAATCAATCATAGTCACATGAAAAAATGTCTAGACTGATTTATCGTTTTGAAGCAGCATGTGTTTAAATTCATTATGCTTCACTCTCTCACGCAAGTGTTCACAAGATTTTATGTTTTCGGGGTCAATACGACCCCTTTGTACTGTGCTAACCCCATTTTTTCTGTAATTATTTCGGCTACCTGATTTTCTGTAACAACAACAATGACTTATCAGTAGAAGTGAAAAAGGTAGAGCCATATCCCACCAACTATGACGTTCCTTCACCAATACTTGAACCATCCATCCAGTCATCTAGTGGAGATTCTTCAAGCAGAAACCTTACACTGTCACAACCACAGAACATGCAAAAATCTTATCATCAACCTCATCACAATTGTCCTATCCAGCATCAATCAAGAAAGAACATTATGCCTCACTGCAAAAACAAAAGGAAGGAGCTGAAATTCCACCAGTGCAGCCCAGGCATACACAAGAAAGATTCTGGCAGTGATACCAGATCCAGGACAATGTCAAAACCAGATGTCAGCAAGCCACCACCGGATTGGGACCAAACCAAAGTAGAACAGCGACAAGGTGACCCACCCTGGCAGAGGATGATCACTACCATTTTGGCAATTATCATCCAACACATACTCATCATTTCAAGGTTGCAAAAACGAAGGCTGCAAGCTGGAGTGAAACTTGGATGGGGGGTGTCACCACCTGTGTCAATAAGATTTCAACATGTCAAATCCAGCAGGCTAAAGAATTCTCCATGGACTTACCCACTACGACCAGCTCTGATGAGTGGAGACAAATCCCTCTTGATCAAGCCAGGAAGGCATAATGATTGTTATTGATTATGTTTACACTTAGTTGAATTTATTATAATAGATAAGTTATGTCAGATCAAACTCTCATGTAGAGAGAAGTTGAGAGAAGTGCCATTGTAGACTAGAGATAAGCCATTATGGTATATCTGTAAAACATTTTGAAAACAACCCCTCTACCCTTTAGACTCCTTCACCCTTCCTTACAATCCTTTACTGGCATAATGATAAGCAAGAAAATGCAAGTGATGAACCAACAGTGATGAAAAAGAGACAGTGTGGTCCTGAAAGTTGCCGTGTCAAGCCGTATCGTGTCTAGCATCCCCTGTCGTGTCTCATGTCAGGTATTGTGCTGTAAAGACCATGTTTGTTGAAATATGTGAAGTTGGGCTAAGAGAAACGCGTGCGTAAGGGTAAGCATTCCTGACTAGCAATTGGGAGGTACCGGGTTTGATTCCCAGGCTGACAACTAATTTTTGGATAGTAGTTCTCTACGAATTTCCATCTAGCTGTTAACCCTGTTGTCAATGTCTGCAGTAGCAGAGGTCTTCGGGGTGATGTACAGCATTTATTTAGGGTTTTCGTTGAATAATAGTTATATATCAATTATTAGCTTTAGGATAAATGCATTCTCTATTTAATTCCATCTGTAAATAACTACCTACTTGAGCCAGACAATTATATTGATTTTATTGAATTGCATTTGAGTTGATTAAACAATATTTGAGTTGTGTTCCAATCAAGATCAGCAATCCTGTGTGGCAGTGATGTGGCTTGCTTCAACATATATTTTGAATAGGCGACATTTGAAAGTGAAAATCACAGTTGATAATTTCAAGTTGTTTGAACTGTTCAACGGTATATAAGAGAATTACACGTTTTTCATAGTGGAGCAGAATTTCAAAATGAATGAGCAAAAGAGCCCCACTGCAAACCAATCGTTCCACAATAAGTCATCAACTCGACAGAAAATTGAATTTTGAATTTCATTCTTAATATGCCAAGGAGTTGAACTCAATTCAATTCAACCAATCGTTGACCAGCCTCATGCTGGACAGATTACGTCAATAAAAAGTACTGTACAACAGTTTCGGTTTCCGAGCTCGGGATTCAGCTAAGTTCTAGACTTTTATCAGGTGGAGTCAGAAAATTGGCTTTCCGAAACGGGGCATAGTCATAGTAGTTTGTTGTTATGATAATCTTTATTTTCTCATTTCTATAATTGGGAACGTTTTTCCTTGATGAAATATAACATTGCTAGATAATTTAAAATAGCTGAAGCTTTACTCCATTTTCTATTCATTTTATTTTGTGTTCAATTTTCTAAATTTTCGAAATTTAATTTAAACGTGAACCAAGACTATGCCCCATTTTGGAAAGCTAATTTTCTGACTCCAGCTGTTTTAAGTCTAGAAGATAGCTAAATCCCGAGCTCGGAAACCGGCTCCATGTCATGAGATGAATAATATCTCGAATAATTGACCGAGCGAGGTGAGGTCTAAGATTCAAGTCGACGGTTTTGCATTTCTCTAATTGTTTATATTATTTATGTTTCACATTTACGGCGAAAACCGGCAATAGATCTTCATGAAACTTGACAGGTATGTTCCTTCTTCAATTGCCAATCAACATATATACAAGGTTTTTGGAAATTTTTATTTTGAGGATAATATAAAAGGAAAAGTAGCCTCCTTCATACGCCATTACCTTAAAAACCGGACTAATTATTCATCATGAATCAGCTGTCGAGTGGATTATTAATTGCATGCAATTGATTACTCATAGTAGCATAGTATTTTCTACTGATTTTTCTCTACTCTCAATTCGGTGAGCTTTTGATGATAGTAGTTGTTTACAACAAATTATTAGCATTGTCGATGCAACAACCCAAACAGCCAAACAGTCGTTCACACTCCGATATCTCGCCGACACGACAGGACCCGACAGAATTAGAGATTCATCAGAATTCTTATGGCTCAATAACAGGGTTTCGTGGGAAGTTCGTGAAGATGGAAACAGACCCAAATATTTTGATTCTTGATAGAAATAGATAGCCTGATGGATAGCAGGCGCGGATCCGTGAGGGGGGCGTCAGTGGTGGGGGGGCGATCAGGGTGATCGAAATTGATTCCTGAGTGTAGTTTAACCAGTATTTCATTCAATACATTTTCATGGGAAATGACCAATAATTCAGAGCTATGTATCTCGGTAACCCATTATTATAAAAAAGGACTTGATCGAGAATTTTAGAATTGAATTGATTTTTTTCTCCTCTTTTAGTTGCTGTAAATGGAAGAATATGATCGTAATGTGAGATTCAATAATTTTAAAATAATCAAGAAATCGAAGATACTTTCCTCATATTAACAATCTAGAAAGTTCTATATAGGAAACAGTGATTCAAAAAGAATTCAAGGCAATTGAACTCGTAGAGGATGGAATTGTCCAAAATTTGGAATCAATCATGAGTTCCGTTTCTATGATGATGTATCAGACTTGTATTTTAAAAACTCTTGATTAACAGAAATCGCGAAAAAAATTATAAACTGAAATCCCTATTTTTAAAATCGGCTGTAACTTTCTAATGATACTGGAATAGAAAGTATTCTTCATTGTAGTGGAAAAAATATATACTTTTCAACATCCAAATTTTGGCATTTTATCCGAAGTATTTCATAAGATACGCAGCTTTGAATATGGAAATTGGTCATTTTTCTGTGAATTGAAATAATACTGGTTAAAGTACACTCCAGGATGAATTGTCTATTTTCTAATCAAATCTCACTCATGATGAATGATTTTGAATCGCCTTGATGTGCCGAGAAGAATGAGCTGTGGTACATTGAGATCTGATCATTGTGTCAAAAGTTATGATTGTTTGAAATTTTGATTTTGTGGTGTCCTTATGCGCGCCTCTAAGAGCATCTTGAAGCAAGCGCCGCGAACATGAGCAATTCACTTTTAATCAGCTGACTATATTCTGTAACGGCTATAAAGGATGACTATATTCTGTACAGAAACGGTAAGATACAGATATAAAAAGCTTGGCATCAGCTGATTAAAATTGAATTGCTCATGTTCGCGGCGCGCATATCTGTATGCACCTTAACGGGTGATTCTCAAAGAACATGATCTAATGAACTTATATCATGGTGCGAAATCTGGAGATGATGACAATAGGGTTGCTGATGATGATTGAAACTAAAACTTGGATGTGTTCCAAAATACAAGGATAATTGTTGTCAGGTTTACCTGGGAATCCATATTAGGTAGAGCACTCTACCTGTAGAGCACAAAATTACGCTCGGAGGAATCTTGAATTATACATTTGAACAATCGGAAGGTATTGTAGATCAAAAACCCAAGAAATGTATGTAGGTATTGTAGATCAAGAAAAATCATAGAAATTGAAATCATAGAAATCAATTGATTTTTCTTGAAACTTTCTTTTTTTTTGAAAAATTGTATCTCAGTACTCATTGAAGATAAAAGGTTCCGAATGATCTCATTTTATTAGTAATTTCATAATCTAAATAAGAGGCAGGAGCAAATTTTTCTGATCGATCACAGGATTTGGCGGAAATAACTCAAAACTGAAAAATGAACCCAAAAAGTTGGCAGGACTGCCTGCAGTGAGAAGTTGGTGGTGAAATCATGGTGTTTTCCTTCGATAAATGTAATTTTCATGACTCCAAAAGGGTATTAGTGCTTTTATTCGAGTGTTATTTGGTAGTGTACTTTGACATTCTGATCCTGGTTAGTATTTTATCATATGTATACTTGATGTACCTTGATTGGAATTGGAGGTTAGACCTTTGAGCGGGTAAAAGGATTTTTGAAGACAGGTTGACCGATAGAAAGTTTTAAAATTTACCTTACTTATTATTGCTTTATCACTGTTTGTTTTTCGGAGGCGCCTTTGTCGCCTTGATAAGAATCGTTGAACGACTGGTTCTAATTGATATTGGTATTCCTCTTGCTGCATTTCTATTTGCTTTTCAATTATTATAACTTAAAACAAATACCTTACCGTCAAATTTATTCTAGAACATCATGCATTCCATAAATTATTTATTTTGCTAAACAATTCAATTCTTCACTACATTTTTATTATAAAAACGAGAATGAAAGTAATTGGAGTTAAAAAACGTTCAATAAATTTTCCTTTTAATAAATTGAGCTTCATATATTTTGTCTTTACTCAGAGCTCAGAGCTCAGAGTTGTTGACATGGGTATTACTTCGAGCCATTTCGATCTAGCATCTACAACGACTAACCACATTTTCCCTAAAAATGGTCTTGCGAAATCTATGTGGATTCTAGACCACACTTCTGTTGGAAGAGTCCATGAGAAAAGTGGCATCTCAACATCTCTGTTTCTGTTTTCTTGACATGCGGTGCAGTGTTTTACATGTTCCTCTAAATCTTTGTCCAGTCCAGGCCACCATACTTGGAATCGTGTTTTTCCTTTCATTGCTACAATTCCTGGATGACCTTCATGAAGAATTTGTAGTACTTTTGTTCTTAATCTTGTGGGTATGACTAAACGACCCGACCAGAGGAGTATGCCATTTTCAAATGATAGTTCTTCTCGTTTATTGTAATATGGTAGTAGTTCTTTGTTTACATTTGTATCTGTTGTCCAACCACTTCGGAGATAGTTTGTAACTTTTGCAAGTGTTGTGTCATGTTTTGTTGTTTCTTGTAAGCTCTTTGTTGATAATGGTATATCTTGAAATCGAAGGTGGAAAAGATGTGCTCTATTTTTTTCCCCTAACTTTTCGTTTTTTGACTTCAATACATTTTCCAAAGGAAACCTTGATAGCATATCCGCCGTTGCATTATCTGCACCTCTGTGATAATTTATTGAGTAGTCGTATAAGCTTAAAATTAAAGCCCATCTAGCAATACGGTTGGAAACAACTTTTGGAATAGAGTCATTTTCACCGAAAACTTTCACTAAAGCTTTATGATCAGTACGAATCTCAAAGTGTCTGCCATAGAGGAACTGTTCAAAACGTGTTACTCCGAGAATTGAACCCAATGCTTCTTTTTCAATCACACTGTACCGTTTTTCAGCTTTGTCAAGTCGTCTTGATGCGAACAAAATTGGCCTTTCAGTACCATCAGTATATCTGTGAAAAAGAGCTGCACCTAATCCGACTTCACTTGTGTCTGTGGCAAGAATTAGAGGAAGTGATTCATCATAATGAGCTAAAGTATCTGATGTTGTGAATAAATGTCTCAATTTTGTAGCGATTTGTCCATGTTTTTTATCCCAGTGCCAATTTGCTCCTTTTCGAAGTAATTTGTGTAACGGAACGCACAGTGATTGTAAATGTGGAACAAATTTACTGTAGTAGTTGATTGATCCCAAGAAGGATCTTAGTTCTTTGACATTTTTTGGTGATGGCATATCTTCTACAGCTTTGATGTGTTCAGTTGTGGGGTGTATACCTGTTTGATCTATTCTGTGTCCCAAATAGTTTACTGATTCCTCAAACCATTTACATTTTGTGGTTTGTACTCGAAGTCCATTGTTTTCAAAACGTTTTAACACTTCCCTGACTCTGTTAATGTGTTCTTCTCTTGTGGGAGCTGTTATTATTACATCGTCTAAAAGACATGCAACGCCTTCCAAGCCAGCCAAGATTTGATCCATTTTACACTGAAAAGCTGCTGTTGCTATTTTTATCCCAAAAGGAAGGCGTGAATATCTGAAAAATCCTTTATGAGTAGAAATAGTGAGATACTTTTGTACAGAAGTATCAACTTCCATTTGTAGATATGCATCCTTCAAATCAATAATTGTGAATTCTTTCCCTCCTGTAAGTTTTGAAGTGATTTCTTCAAACCTAGGTAGGGGATAGTTGTCTGGACTTATAAACTTGTTTATGGTGGTTTTAAAATCAGCACATATCCGGACTGCTCCTGTAGGTTTCACCACAATAACTATTGGTGAGGACCATGTGATAGGTTCTTCACTTGTGTTTACAGGTGATAGTACATTACTGTCTACTAAACGTTGTAGTTTACCATTTCTACTGATTTTCTTTTGCTTGTTGGTTTTAAAATGGGACTTCCAATTTTTTTCCATAATTTCTCGTTAATAACGCTGTAAGCGGCACCTGGATCATACAGCATTTTCACTGTGTTGTTGTTGAGTTTAACGTTCACCATTACTTTACAGCCTTTTTCCAGAGTTCTTATATGTTGAATATCGGAAAGTGACAGGTTGTCATCTTCTATTGATAAATTTTCGCGGACCTGATTTATCTGTTTGTCTTTTACAATTGTAGCGTTCCCTACTTTTAGACATGCTCTAGCAAAATGGTTCTTACCTTCGCAAGCTTTACAAAATTTGTTATTTGCAGTGCACATGACACCATCAGAATGTCGCCGGTTTCCACAACGGAGACAATGTGTATTTTTGTTCAATTTTAGAGTCGATTTCTTTTCATATTTTTCGTTGTACTTTTGAGGGTTTGATTCCATTGCCTGATGTTTATCAGAAATTTTTACTCTATTCAAATTTGTAGAACTGTTTTTAATTTCTTGCTGTTGAAGGTTAACGGTTTCTAGCAATTTTGCTGATTCTACTATTTTTGTAAAAGTTGTTTGTGTTGATGCATGCATTCTCAATAACTCAAGTTGCCAACTATCGTTGTTGATGCCCAATATGAACTGATCTCTTAAACGTTCATCCAGGTTATCACCAAAATTACAATTTCCTGCGAGAAACCTTAAATCTAGTTCAAATTGAGTTATGGTCTCACCTTCATTCCGGAATCGTCGAGAAAAACAAACTCTCTGGGATAGAGGTTGCTTGTGGTTTCGTGTAGTATTTGTTTAAGACTTCTATCGCATCATTAAATCCAATGTTGTTTATGGGGATCGGATGCATAGAATCGAAAACTATCTTGAATGGTTGCGGTCCCAGATTCTCAAGTAGTAAAGTCTCGTTTTTTTTCTTCGTTTTTGATGTTTCCATTTCGTAGGAAAATCTTGAACCTTTCGTGCCAATATATCCAATCTTCGGTTGTTCCGTAAATGTGATTTTTATTTACCGACTGCGCCATGTAGAATATTAGAAATAAATAAGTCTCAAAGATTAATACTCAACGTGTGTAATCTCTATTAAAACATGTCGGATAGAGTGAATTCCAATCAACGAACTATTATTATAACTGATTTATGTCATCTGTTTTGCATAACATCTGGTTTCTGGTATACTACAATTTGAATAGTAGACTTGAGATGCGCGGGAACACTAGCGTCAGTGATCAATTTTCATAACGGCAAGGAAAGTTGTGTGAGGGCGCCACACCAGATTTTAGATAATTTTTCTCGCGAGATACGGTAAGCTGTTTGAATGATTACACAGCTGATCTCCCACACAGGCACACGCATCTTCTGTTATCGACAGACGACGAAATCTGTTCTTCCAAGAATGAATTATCCTGTTAATGTCCTTCAGCGAGTTTTTCCAGGGATGAGAACTAGTGCAATCGAATCTTTATATTATAAACCTCCAATGTTCTGAATTTCGTAGGAATCGTTGAAGCCGTTTTCGAGATCCAGGGAAATACAAACATATAAACATCTAAACATTCAAACATCTAAACATATGAACAGAAATTGCTTGTTTAATAGTATAGGATGAACAATATATATTTCGAATTTAGATGGCTTGAATCAATCGGAAATATTTCACTCAATTACAACTTGGGCCGACAATCACAACAAAATATTGATCTACAAACAAATTCTAAAACCTGTCTGGACGTATGGAATTCAGCTTTGGGGCTGCTCAAGAACTTCAAACATTTCAAATCAAAGTACTGCGGAACATGATGAGTGCGCCCTGGTACATAAAGGTGCGTACAGATATACGCGCCGCGAATGTGAGCAATTCATTTTTAATCAGCTGATGCCAAGCTTTTTATATCTGTATCTTACCGTTTCTGTAAAAATACAGATATTTATAGTCAGCTGATAAAAAGTAAATTTGTCATGTTCGTGGCGCGTATATCTATACGCACCTTAGGAAACAGCGATTTTCACTGAGATCTGCACATCCCCTATGTGACCAGCGAGATAAGACGATTGGCAGCCCATCATGAGTCACGTCTCCATCAACACGACAACACCGAAGTCATCCAACTATTAGACAGCACTGAACTCACAAGGAGGTTGAAGAGAACAAAGCCCCTCAAGTTGTTGTAGAGTTAGTGGGGAAAAAGTACATTAAATTAATGTGTAGTGAATCAATTTAAAGTAGTGAAATTATAGATTGGAACGGTAGGCTTCACTGGAAGACTTTAGCAATAAAAATTAATATTTTAGGATAAGAAATAAGAGAACAAAATTAGTCCTAGTGAATAGTTTAATACAAATGATGAAAAATAATATCGGTTATTGAAGAAAATTTGGTTCCATGGAAGAGACACAAACTTCTAAATAATAAAGCTCGAACACTAAAGCGTGTATCAGTTTATTTAACTATATGGGAAACCGTAAAAAACGAGATAAAGATTGAGGAGGGAATACAATCATTTTTACTTTCCTTGCCCTATTACCATAGGTAAGGGAAGTATTGCTTTCCCAAAAAAATTAAGGTACCCTTATTTCAAGTTTTCAAGGTCTCCTGAGTCCAAATACATGATTTTTGGGTGTTGGTCTGTATGTGTGTGTGTGTGTGGTGTGTGTGTGTGTGTGTTGTGTGTGTGTGTGTGTGTGTGTGTGTGTGTGTGTGTGTGTGGTGTGTGGTGTGTGTTGTGTGTGTGTGTGTGTGTTGTGTGTGTGTGTGTGGTGTGTGTGTGTGTGTGTGTGTGTGTGTGTTGTGTGTGTGTGGTGTGTGTGTGGTGTGTGTGTGTGTGTGGTGTGTGTGTGTGTGGTGTGTGTGGTGTGTGTGTGTGTTGGAACAAGGTATAATACGGGGAGACAATCAAGTATACACAGCACATTAAGGGGAGGTGTGTACACTAAGGGGAGACCCCGTATTGTCACTGCTCAATTTTAGTAAAAATCACTTCTACATGCTCAAAACCATGTAAAAACGTAATAAAAAAGAATCTCCCCATTTTGTTAGTACTCTACCTAATTGGGATACACTCCAGTTCCCAAAATTGCCACCACGTTGTGCTACGATCGCTAATACACACTCACACAAAACTCTTTTACGGATTGAGCATACAATGCGGGGTACTCGCATATCCCTGCAAATCTCCATTGTCTCCTCCACTGTTCGAAGTAACTGGTTTGCTATGGGATTTTCCGTGAATTCATGAATCAGCAACTTATTTGCTGTTTTGTTCAGACTCATCGATTCACAGCTTAGCGAATTGATAGTTCATTTTTCTGTTCATTCACTTGTGACATGAGAAGGGAGCGAGGATACATGCTTGCAGAATGTATTGTAGTACTGATTTTTCAGTTATTTTGTTCAAATAGTCTGTAAATGATTCTACACAAAAATATCCTCTGCTAACCTCACAGTCTTTAAAAATACCTGGTTTTCTCCATATAACTCGAAAACCATTCATAGTGAAAAAATCCAGAAACGTTTCCAAGAGCATAAAGTCCTCTACAACTCAACGCAAAATTAGGTTCATCACAATCAATGGTGACTGAGACATGATTCTTGAAAACACAATTTCCCGAGAATTTCCCGCATTGAATTCGGTCTATTGCTAGAATGATGGGAATGATAGGTTTGTTAAGATTCAAGAATAGCACGTCAGTAAGTTTATATTCTCGAACAGGCTTCACTGAGAATTCACTTAACTGATTTACAGAAAAGTAAAAAGTTGGTAACCTAACATTGTATCTCAAGACCAGGATAGCCTATGATAAAATGAAATTTGTTTCTTTGTCTCTCTCCATATTGCCACTTCCTTCTGTGTCTGTCAATATCCTTGAAAAAGACTGTCTTGTGAACCTTAGATTGAATATTTTACTTGTGTCAACATGCTCACTTCGTGTGAAAAGACCTTGTTCCAGAGAAAAGATTCAGTAATCATACCCTGCTCAAAAAAATTGTAGTCACTAGTTCTCAGATGGGGAGGGTGACCGCGCGGGCTATTACTCAAAGAGTCTAGGCATTCCAAAATGATTTATCTTTGAGAAAATGAAGAATGAGAAATCAGAGCAGTGAGTCCTTCCAGTTCATATCATTAAATAATCCAATTTGGGTAGCTGAAAGTTTCTCAACAATACACCATAAAATGGAGTACGGTAATCTATCACTATCAGAAAGATATAGCAGTTTCGAAATCTCTATTTTTTCAAATAAGCACAAATAGCAAAAACGCAATGTAGACCAGGGGTTCCCAGGAAATAATGTTTCTACGGACTCCCTCACCTACCAGCAATGTCGAGGACCAACTCGCAATTTAGAGTTGGGAGGCACTGTGAATCCTGCACTTTCTTGAATCCCAGTACTGAGTAGCTTGTATCCATACGTGGAATGTTTATTTGAATGTTATAAATGTACCGTATTATTATGATAAGCCATATTATTAATTTAGAATGTTCAGTTTATGGATTGTTTCACCTATACTAGTCACAATCATAACCGACAATGAATTAGAATAAAAATAATTTATAAACGTGGGGAAGGATAGTGATTCCATCAATCCATGTTAAACTCGCGAAAGAAATTTATATGAACACTACATTTATATTAACTACTTATTTCTCAATCAGAAAAATAACTCATTTATCAATCAGGAGAGCGTTATAGATTACCAGTTTATTTATCCTAGCTTCAATATTAATCTTGAACAGAAATCAAGAAAAAGAAAATTATATGAATCCTGTCCTTGTCAAGATGAATAAAATAAGTTGGTGCATGTATCCAGGTTTTATTCAAATACTGTAGAAATGGTCAGTTTTAGTATTGTTTGGAAAACTGTAAGTGGGGTTGTATTATACATTGAATTATAAACAAGCACCTGTCAGGCAGCTCTGGTTTAGTACTTTGGCATTTCAAAACCTCAATTCAATCGATCTTGGCCAGAATAGAGTCTGTTCCACAATTAAAGGATTGGTTCGCAGCTTAACCAATGAGAGATTGGAAATGATAGACTATCATTTCCAAATATATCATTTAAGAATTAATGATAATGCATTATTTGTCTGGAACCAGGTATAATATAGTGCCACATGCGGGTAGGCTGAAAAGAGCATACCGACGACACAGATTGAGAGAAGTTAAGAAAAATGCTAATGCGCTATTCATATAGCAGAGGCTGCAAATCCATGTAGGGATGCTTGGATTTTCATCGATTTCCGTAGACGCAAATCAGGTGATTTGGACCAGAGTTTTGCAACTGCAGATGAGATTAGTCGGTTTTGTGTTGACTAGTTCAGTCATGATGATGGCTTTTCTGATGAGTTGACTGAATTCTCAGCTACTTTTTAGAGAACTCCACTTCTTGGGGAGCATTTCTAATGGATCATTATATGAATTATTATGAATGGATAATTATTCAAATAAGTCGTCTTTAATGGTTTATTATTGTGATAATTCCATAATATTGTACTATTGAAAACTAATTATCAAGGAGTTTATTCCTATTTATTAAAATATTGTTTTTATAGTTTAATAATTAAACTATAAAAACAATATTTGTGCATGATGTGAATCATTTCAAGATTCATTTGATTTGATTATGTGTTATTATATTGTTGATATTGATATGTGAGCTGACGTTGTTGTAATATTTTGCCAATGCTCTAACTATATAATTTATTTTGAATTGTGATTCACCTTGATGTGTGATGGGGTTAAATATTGAACAAAAGTAGACCACATGCAACGGATTACTCCTACCACAATTCTGATTGGAACATTCATTCGATTGAAACTACTTAATCAGTTTTGCCAGTTTGTACTTTAATTTTTATTTTTACATAGAACTGAAATAAATGTGAGATCCTTGTATGCATGATATCTTTGTGAGTTCTCAACCAATTTTGTTCTATAGATATGTGAATAAGATGTCAAGTTCAAAGTGTTGAAAAATCAACCATGAATATAAGTAGGCTAATAAAAGAACCAAATTTTGATCGTTTTATATTTATAGGAATATGATTCCACAATGCGGAGTTCACATTTCCAAGTCATGAATTTATTGATGAGCCTCCTTGATAATTACTGTTACATCTCTATCTTTTCAAGAAAGAAGCATAATTTATATTATTGAGTACTCAACTGAACAATATTATCTCTAATTGTGTACGTCTGTATGCAAGATATGTAACGAAAGGAAGGACGTACAATTTCGAAATATATAATAATAATATTGAGGGTGATGCCCACATAAGTTCTTAGGCTTGTGCGTGGGTATTGAGTGAAAGGGATGATGATGAGAGATGACGACTGGGCTACTTTTTAGGTAGTCGGGACCGACGGCTTATTGTCTCCTCCGAAAGATGGAGTGGCCGTATCCATGTGATTGTGCTGTGGTCAAAAACTTTTGCCCGGGTCGAGATTCGAACTCGAGTTCTCTTGATTGTCATACCGTTGCGTAATCACTTACTCCAGTGGTTCTCAAAGTGTGGGGCGCGACCCTAAAGGGAGGCGCGATGATTCTTCAGGAGGGGCGCGAAGCTTGGTTGAAAAATTATATGAATAATTTACTTCTAAAATAATTACTAGAAGCATCTTTCTTCTTTCATTCTTTTATTCTCTATTGATTGATACAATAAGTACATCATCAAAATTGAAGGGAGAGAAAAAATAATTACTTTCCCGAAGCCCCCCACCACTCTCCCACATACCAGTGAAAGCATTATTCAAATGATTGATACATTTTTGAAGGACATTGACATGTATTGGAGCAAATGTGTAGGAATTTGTAGAGATGGAGGTCGGGCTATGTCAGGAAAGTACACTGGACTTCGAGGGTTGATCAAAAAGGTAGCACCAGAAGCTAGATGGACACACTGTATAATTCATAGGGAGGCCACTTTAGCTGCAAAAGGTATGACTCTTGAACTTGATGGAGTTCTACATGTGGTCGTTGAAACAGTCAATCTCATTAAGGCTGTTCAGTACACTTTTTTTTATTACTCAAATTGGATAATATTTTTCAATAAATAATTGTTAAGATCATTATAAGAGTGAGAAAAACTGAAATTTTTAAGTGGTCCAATAAGCGAGTTATGGGTTGTTAAGATCATTATGAGATCTCAACAATTATATTGAAAAAGATTATCCAATTTAAATAATAATAAAAAGGTGTACCAAAAACATTAAAGGGCATGAAGTCATGAGTTTCTAGGATTCTCTGTGAAGACATGGGCTCAGAACACACAGCTCTACTGTTTCTTACTGAAGCTCGCTTGCTATCAAAAGGAAAGGCTTCAACTAGAATATTTGAGCTCATACATGAAGTCCTTATAATTTTGCTTGGGAAAAACCACCAAAACTGAAAGTTCTTCACCAACTCAGATTTATGCTGCAATTAGCATGCATGGTGGATATCTTTGAGAAAATATATGTCCTAGCCAAGTCTTTGCAGAGAAAAGATGCAAACATTCTGCAATGGACTGAAATGATGGAAAGCTTTGTGAAGAAGCTAAGTTTGTATGAGAGCGGTTTCAAAAATGACAACTTGGAGCTATATCCTAATCTAAAGCACAGATGAAAGAAACACTACTCATTGCTTATTCCGTGTATAACACACTGTATGCTTATTCCGTGTTTAAAGATTATTACTGAAGAAATGTATCCAAAATTTCATACAAATGTATCTAACTCCAGCCAATGAGAAGAAATACGTTTTTGAAAATTTAGAAATCCTCAAAAGTAGTTTCGGAGAATATTTGTATAAATATAAATATAGCTTGTTTATTTAATATAAATATAAACTTGAATGGTTTGGCATGGATTCAAAACCCATTTAAATTCTCAATCAATGAGTGAAGAAAACCTCATTGATCTCCAAGGTGACTCTGTGCTTAAAATGAAGTTTGAAGAATATTCTCTCACATCCTTCTGGATTGGTGTGCAAATGAAACACCAAATTTTGAGTGATAATGTATTGAGGATATTGACTCCATTTGCGACAGTTTATTCGTGTGAAACTGGGTTTACTGCTGTAACTTCCATGAAAAGTAAATATAGATGAAAACTGGTTGTGACCCAGGAACTTGGAGTATCGTTATCAGAGCTGACACCTCGTTTCAATAAACTATATGTGAAAAAACGAGCTCATCATTCACACTTAGGCTCTTTTTATTGTTCAATTGCAACAAAAATAACAACTATGTACGATAGTACCTGAATGAATGATAATTTATTGTATTTAAAGAATTAGTTGTTTTATTATGATTGAGACTATCGCCCCATTGGGTTATGTATATGTGCTAAACTCAACTAAATAAATATTGAGTGTAAAATATGTAGGTAATATACGTACGTATACGTATATGTACAACATGCACAGTAGTCTATGCTTATACATGTAGGGGGGCCCGGCTTACAGCTGAATCATGCAGGTGGGGCTCGAAAAAAAGTTTGAGAACCACTGACTTACTCCAACGAGCCACCCACGTTCCCTCTATTTATATATATATATATATATATAATATATATATATATATATATAATATATATATATATATATATATATATATATATTTATATATTTATATATATATATATAGAGGAAGAAGCCTATTGAGATTTGTAACATTGATGATAATTTATAACGAAATGAACTTCTCTCAAGGCCCACATTCACGACAGAGCCAAATCCACAGAACATATCCTCCAATTGGCTAAGAAACAGCTGTTGGTGCGAATCAGCCAATCGGAGGATATGTTCTGTGTATTTGGCTCCGTTGGCTCTGTCGTGGAAGGGGGCCTTAAGAGAAGTTCAGTGCTAATCTGAACAACTTCATTATTGTTATCTATGTTGCAGCTGATATTTAAAATAAGCCTTTTTCAGTCGATTCACTCGAGAATGGTTGGGATTAGAGTAGCGGTCGGTTTGTCGTCTTGGCTGTCGCGCGGAAATCTTCACATGAATAAAAAGTTCGGAGAGGGCTGGAAATGATCTTTCAATTGAGGCATCCTTGATAAGTCCATTATAATATAGGTTCAAAACGGTTTCTAAGTACAGCGAATTACAGAGTACCCAAAAAGAAGTCGAAATTTGATCTCCATTTCTAATCTATTGACATTTATGTCAAAACAAAGCCTCTGGCAAAATAAATAAATGAATTTTTGTGAATGATTAATAAATTTATTGAGAATGTGATGCCTTACCAAACAATTATGTTCAACAACTGTCTAATTATGATCTTTCAAAACAAAAAAGTATAATATCTCATTCCAATATTCTATCTTCAAGGATTACCGTGCTTTGTTTTTTGGTTATTGAAAGTAGAACTTATCTAGTCCCAAATTGTATAGACGAATCCTCTCCTTGATTTGCAATGAATATATTGTAATAATAAAAAATAGTATCTTGGTCATTGGTGTTAGCCTCTCATCAGCAAGGTAATCAAAAAGTATCAATTGATCGAATTCAAAAAAAAAAATCATTCATTTACAAATCTTTGAGTGTTGCCAGCGAGTATCAATAGAAATTTCCAATAAAAAAACGCCAATACAAAAATAAATAAATAAGATAAAAATTAATGATCTTTTAATAAATATTTATACTCGATCAACATGAAATTAATCAGTAGGCCTATGTATAATACCATATCATGTATTTTTTGCATACATTCATTCTTCTGAATAGGCTACATTATTTTTAATTTTCATGTGAATAGTATTTACAACAGTTTTGCATCACAATATTCTATTGTAATCAGTCATGATCCTTTTTTATTGTGTTATCTTTCCTTAGACTTTTTACTCACTTCCAAAATCTTGATGAATGGATGCACATTCGATAATTCCATTGAGTGTTCGATTTAATCTGAAGTAATAAAATCTTGAGCTTGGCATTCGAGGCTCAAAAATATCTCAACATATCCTTACAGCAGGCTACCCACAAAAGTTTTACATCATAACAACTTAGTCATTGTAATGAATAATAATTTTCATATCATATTTTAAACTTTTCACTCTATTCCACACTATTTTCCTCACTTCCAGTCTTCTGATAAATGGATACATTCATTCGATAATCCATTGATTGTTATCATCAATGAATTGACATGAGATTGGCATTCTAGGCTCAACAACAGCCAAACATAATATTATTTTTTGAATGCTCTAATCGTTGTATGTTTCGAGTGTTATGTGATGTTCTAAATTATTCTATTTGCAAAAGTATGAGACATTTTCTAAAACTCGTGAAACATGAATACAAATTTCTTGAGTTCTTTTAATCTATTGCAATACACCATTAATATTGAATTAGTTTTTTATTGTTGTACATAATTTCTTTACGGAAAGTAAGCATCATACAGCATATCTCTTGCAGTTATTGAAGGCTTGATTAAATCTTATTGATCTTTATTAGATAATCTTATTGATTATCTTGATGCAAATCTTAGCCTTGCAAGATGAGTGTTGCAGCCAAAACTTGTGTTAAGAACCGGTTTTCTCCCCACTTTGTAAGTTGAACTAAACACACAATTTCTCCTCGGATTGTGGGTTGGAAGTGTACACACCATTTCTCCCCGGTTTGTGCATTGAAAGTGTACACATATTTCTCCCCAGTTTGTGCAGTGAAAGTGTACACACATTTCTCCCCATTTTGTAGGTTTAATGCGTAATTTTTTTTTCAAGTTAACATAAAAAAAATGTTACAATTGTATTAAAAACACATTAATATACCTTCTAAAACAAAAACTGAATCTCTTACATGTGTGTAAATGTGTGTAAATCAGCCTCCCCGCATTGTATGTTCATTTCTCACCTCCCCGTTTGTGGCCTTGTTCCAGTATGTGTGTGTGTGTGTGTGTGTGTGTGTGTGTGTGTGTGTGTGTGTGTGTGTGTGTGTGTGTGTGTGTGTGTGTGTGTGTGTGTGTGTGTGGTGTGTGTGTGTGTGTGTGTGTGTGTGTGTGTGTGGTGTGTGTGTGTGTGTGTGTGTGGTGTTGTGTGTGTGTGTGTGTGTGTGTGTGTGTGTGTGTGTGGTGTGTGTGTGTGTGTGTGGTGTGTGTGTGTGTGTGTTGTGTGTGTGTTGTGTGTGTGTGGTGGTGTGTGTGTGTGTGTGGTGTGTGTGGTGTGTGTGTGTGTGGTGTGTGGTGTGTGTGTGTGTGTGTGTGTGTGTGTGTGTGTGTGTGGTGTGTGTGTGTGTGTGTGTGTGTGTGTGTGTGTGTGTGTGTGTGTGTTGGAACAAGGTATAATACGGGGAGACAATCAAGTATACACAGCACATTAAGGGGAGGTGTGTACACTAAGGGGAGACCCCGTAGTGTCACTGCTTTAGTAAAAATCACTTCTACATGCTTAAAACCAGGTAAAAACGTAATAAAAAAAAATCTCCCCATTTTGTTAGTACTCCACCTAATTGGGATACACTCCAGTTTCCAAAATTGCCACCACGTTGTGCTACGATCGCTAATACACACTTACACAAAACTCATTTACGGATTGAGCATACAATGCGGGGTACTTGCATATCCCTGCATATCTCCATTGTCTCCTTCACTGTTCGAAGTAACTGGTTTGCTATGGGGCTTGCCGTGAATTTATGAATCAGCAACTTATCTCCTTTCTCGTTCAGACTCATTGAGTCACAGCTTAGCGAATTCATAGTTTATTTTTCTGTTCATTCACTTGAGACATGAGAAGGGAGCGAGGAAACATGCTGCCAGAATGTATTGTGGTACTGATTTTTTAGTTATTTGGTACAAATAGTCTGAAAATGATTCTTCACAAAAAAATACCCTCTGCTAACCTTGCAGTGTTAAAAATACCTGTTTTTTTCTCCATATAACTCAAAAACCTTTCATAGTGAAAAAATCCAGAACTGTTTGCAAGAGAATAAAATCCTCTACAATTCAACGCCAAATTAGGTTCATCACAATCAATGGTGACTTGGTAACACAATTTCCCGAGAATTTTCCGCATTGAATTTGGGTTATTGCTAGAATGATGCGAATGGGAGGCTTGTTAAGATTCAAGAATAGCACGTCAGTAAGTTTATATTCTTGAACAGGCTTCACTGAGAATTCACTTACTGTTTTAGAGAAGCGGATGCCTCAAACTTTGCTAACCTAACATTGTATCTCAAGATCAGGATAGCCTATGATAAAATGAAATTTGTCTCTTAGTTTCTTTCCATATTGACATTTTCTTCTGTGTCTGCCAATCCTTGCAAAAACTCTCTTGTAAACCTTGGATTGAATATTTTACTTGTGTACGGCATGCTCACTTTTTGTGAAAAGACGTTGTTCCGGAGAAAAGATTTAGTAATCATACCCTGCTCAAAAAAAAAAAAAAAAAATAGTAGTCACAACACCTTTTCCAATTTTATTTGAGAAAGTAAAAAGTTAATTTGAGAAAGTATCAATTGTATTTGAGAATAGTCACTTGTAATTGAGAGAATGTCAGATGTAGCCTAAATGAGAATAGTCAATTGTATTTAGGAAGTCATCACACATGTAATTGAGAGTAGTGAATTGTATTTGAGAAATCGTCAAATGTAAATGAGAAGATATCATATCATGAGCAGACATTTGAAAATGAGAAAATTTTCCAATTGACATGTCGTGACTCTTCTGTAGCCTACAGTAAAGGTTTGATTTGAGCAGGAAAGGATACTGTACTACGTACACAGTATTCCATAGGCTTTGTATGTGTGAAATTATTATTTTCAATTGTGAAATAATTATTTCCCCTGTACTGTTCACGAATGATTAATGAGAATCATTTCTATGTATGTATTGGCAACACGACTTTTGTCTCCAAACATTTGAACTTGATGAAGATCAAATTCTCTATGTTCACGGCGCAATTGAACTTTATCATCAATCAATTGAATCTCTTGATCAAGCAATTCGGTAACTCTCCAATGGATTTTGGGGCTCAAAAATATTTTTTTATTTAAAAACTAAACGTTTCATTTGAATATAAAATATATTATCATATTATTTTTTATGAGTACAGTTATGGAAAATAAAAGTATTGGTTTTTTAAAATCATTCCCCAATTACAACTGACAACTTTTCGATTTCAAATCGTATGTTCTCAAATTAGGAGTTGATAGTGAGCTGTTGAACGGAGCGGTCGCAGAATTGTTTTGCTCTCTTATCTCAGTTGTTCGGTTATGTTCGGTTATGTCGAGTGAGTAAACGTGTGTCAGTTCGGCTCCGTCTTCTAACAGATATTTCGTAGGGTTATACAGTTCAATTCACTTCAAATTATACATCTAGTTATTCAGTTTCTCGAGCTTAATTCAATAGTGAAATTATATTTTTGATTAACTCACACTCTTTTTATTTATCTTGAAAAAACATTCCTAAATCTTCAGTTCACCTTCTCGCCTATAAAAGTGTAAATCCACCTAACGGTACACGATGGTTCGACCGAATAGAGGCACACCGAAGAATGAGGTCAATGCTCCGAAGCCAGCTATTTCTGGAGCATTGTCCGAAGAGACCCTCCTCATTATTCGACAGCAAATCGAAGAGTCTGTCCACAGTGCTGTATCAATGGCTGTGAAATCTATTTTCGAGGAACTTCAGGCATTGAAGGAGGAGAACAAACAGCTGCACGATAGAATTCGTGAGCTGGAGGTGTCTTGTCACCTGAAGGTCGACGACCTCGAGCAATATGGGCGCCGACATTCTATACGTATTTTTGGGATCCCGGAGAGTGACAAAGAAGACACGGACCTGCTGGCGCTCGATGTCTTAACAAGAAGCTGAACGTGCCCGTGACTTTGGCGGATGTCAACCGCTCGCATCGCGTTGGAAGGCGTCAACCACCTCAACAAGGGCAAGCTAAACCCAAGGACCGACCCATCATAGTTCGACTCTGCAGCTACCGGACCAGGAAGATGATCTTCGACGCTAAGAGGAAGCTGAAGGGTTCCGGCGTCACCATTCGCGAGGATCTGACTGCGGAGCGCCTCAAGATCCTCAACGCTGCGGCCGACCGTCATGGGCATAGGAATGTCTGGTCATCGGACGGGAGGATCAAGATCTCTATCGGCGAGGGAGGATCCAAGAGGGTCCACACAGTCGAGAGGATGACCGACCTTCAAAAAATAAAGGTAAATTAAATCATTTCAGGATTCGATTACTAAGGTGCCCTTCACTACAAAAATAGGAAATTCGTATTAAAACATTTCACAATAGATATACCTTGGCATTTTTCATGAGCTGGCTTTCTGTTCTATAAATGAATCTTTCCACTGCTATTTATGATTATGTATGAGGCAATTATTTCAAACTAAGGAGATCCACATTTGTTAATACTGATTAATAATTTATCTTGATATTAATTCCCAAAACTACGTTCAATGCATCAACTACTATACTCCAGAGGGTACTTAGAGAATCATTATCTCTATTCTTACTAATAATTATTACATCTCTTACCAAAATTATTTCCATAATTAATAATTTTCGAAATGCTGAATTTCAAATAAATTGGATGATTAACATACGTTATAGATATGGATGTAATCTATAGGTAAAGATAGTAATCTCTTCTATATTAGGTGTACATAATGATATCTCCTACTGTTGCCACAGCTCGAGCAATAGAAGCAAATGTGTGAAGAATTATTGATAGAACGGAGGGGTGGGTAGTCTGTTCATATGCTTATATAGGGGCTGTGTTTCATTTAATGTTATCTTAGACATTCATCACTAAAATATTACAGTTCTCAATTTACTACTTTTATTGTTATTGCAACTCCCAATAGTTAATTATACTTCTAATACTATATAATATTTTCACACTTCACCGTT
This sequence comes from Nilaparvata lugens, assembly GCF_014356525.2. Lineage (NCBI taxonomy): Eukaryota > Metazoa > Arthropoda > Insecta > Hemiptera > Delphacidae > Nilaparvata > Nilaparvata lugens. The sequence continues at coordinate 81,048,887 of NC_052506.1, forward strand.
CAATCCTATTTAAAACTCATCTAAAATAATCTAGCACTTTCTCCATCGTCTCCTCTACTTCTTATTTTTCTTTCTAATTTCTCTTCTTGATCTTATATTTATAATGATTACTTGAATATTGTTGTTTGCGATGATGATTATTATTCTTTTCTATTCTTCTTCTTCTTCGTCTTCTTCTTCTTCTTCTTCTTTTCTTCTTCTTCTTCTTTCTTCTTCTTTCTTCTTCTTTCTTCTTCTTCTTCTCTCCTTGATTAATTCAAGATCACAATACGATGTTCTATTTCTTATTCTATAGTTCAGTTTCATAAGTTCTTCTCAATTTGTGCACATTCCTTCTTTCTCTTCTTTTCTTCCCCATTGTTATCATTATTTTCCCTGTGATTTTTCACTAGCTATCCAGCATGTTCAAATGTTTATTTCTCTTTCTATATCTATTTATCTTCCTACCTTTTCTCTTTCTATCTGATTACCTTCTACTAGTATCCATATATTATATTATAATATCCATATATTTATCCATATAATATTCGATTCTTTCCCACATTGAATCATACTATTCCTCTTCAATTTTATGGGGATATTATTCATTATCAGTTGTATTATGTATCTTTTCTCAATTGATAACTTTCTTCAAAGATTTTTCGTTTTTCTGCTGGCTTTTTCTTCTCTTTTTCAGTTTTTACTGGATCCCATTTCGCTCTATCTCCACCATGAACACGATCTTCCACTACTGGATTCCATCTCTCTCTATCTCCACTTGGACTCGATTTTCCACCACTGGATTCCATCTCTCTCTGTCTCCACTTGGACTCGATCTTCCACTACTGGATTCCTTCTCGCTTACCTCCACTTGGACCCGATTCTTCCACTACTGGATACCTACTCGCTCTATCTCCACTTGGACCAGATCTCCCACTACCAGTTCTTCCTCAATCTTCGTCTTATTCACCATTAGGATTATTCATCACCGGAACTCCACACATCTACATCTTATTGTGTTTAGTGAATTTTGTTTTGAACTAGTGCTTTAAATAGTGAAGGGAGCCGAACTGTCAAGGCATGCTGAATGCACTCGAATCAAGAGACTTTTTCATTTAGGTTAAGTTTTATCAGTTTCATCCCCATTTTCCCGTCATGTGTTGTTCTGAGGTCGGTTCACGATTGGTCTGCTGCTTCCATGATGCCTCTCACTGACACGTCAGCTCGCTCGCCCTCAAGTAGGTATGATTATTTCAATAATAGTAATAATGACGCAGGTATGTTTCTAGCAAATAAGCTCCACTCTTTCAAAAAACTTTTCAAGGCTGCTCACCTTAACGTACAATCCCTCAGTTGCCACATTGATGAACTCAGAGCAATCTTCCGTTTTCAGGACTTCAATATAATCGGAATTTCCGAATCATTTTTGAAGCCTAGTATTTCATCAAATTTTGTTGCATTGCCTGGATATAATCTTTTCCGGAATGATAGATTAAATAAAGCTTGTGGGGGTGTAGCAATTTATGTGAAAGAAGGTATCAAAACAAAAGTTTTAATCACATCTAAACAAGAGTATTGTTCCAGACCAGAGTTTATGCTACTTGAATTATCCTTATCTAGTACTGATAAATTACTCGTTGGTATCTGTTATCGCCCACCAAAAATAGGTCATTTCACAGATTTCGAAAGTGCCTTGCTTTCTCTTATGCCTTGTTATAACCGTATACTAGTTATGGGGGATATGAACACCGACTTGAACATGACAAATCGTAACTTTGACTACTTTCAACTGACTACAATTTTCCAATGCCTAAACATGACTATTTTACCTCTCGATCCAACTCATCATACTAATGAATCAGACACACTCATTGACCTTCTCATTGTTAGTGATCCCAATGAGGTTGTTCAAGCAGGCCAAATCTCAGTCCCAGCTATTTCTAGACATGATTTGATCTACTGTGTACTTTCCCATAAGATACCCAAGCCAGAACAGAAAATTATCACTTATAGAGACTTCAAAAACTTTGATGAAGCCGCCTTCCTGACTGATGTGGCTCAGACTCCATGGCATCAAATTGAAGCATTACCCTCAGTTGATGACATGGTCAAGACTTTCGAGAATTGGACTTTGACTTTGTATGACAAACATGCACCTTATGTGACAAGGAGGATTAATAGAAAACGACGAGTACCGTGGATGACTGAAGACATACTTAAGATGATGGGACGTAGAGACAAAGCACATAGAAAATTTAAAAAGACATTTGACTTGGACAGTTTGATAGAGTATAGGAGCCTTAGAAATAGGGTTAAACAGGAATTACGGAACTCAAAGATTAGGTACTTGAATTCGTTTATGACAAACAATAGACAAGACTCTAAATCACTTTGGCAGGGAATAAAAGAATTCGGGCTTGGCAAAGAGAAATCGAATCCACAAATTGACTTACCATTGAATAATATAAATGACCATTTCGTTTCACACTCTAACCAACGCGACGAAGTTGTCATTGCTAATCACATTGATGATCTTGAAGAGCAGGTTACAAACTTAGATTTACCAATCACTGATCAATTTCATTTCCATCCAATCTCAGAAGAAGACACTTTCAGAGCAATTCAACGTATTCATAGTAATGCTATGGGTGTAGACAAAATTCCTATTAAATTTATCAAGAAGATGTTATTTGCTGTTTTACCAACCATTACATACATTTTCAACAAGTCACTTGAAGAAGGCATTTTCCCTGAAAACTGGAAGTTTGCTCTGGTTCGCCCTCTAAATAAAGTTCCATCACCCAATAAAGTTGAGGATTTTAGACCAATCAGTATTTTACCTGCATTGTCCAAAGTGCTAGAAAGACTCATTCATGCTCAAGTTGTAAAATTTCTAGACAACAATAGTAAGCTTCATAACTTTCAATCAGGCTTTAGAAAATTCCATTCAACTGAGACAGCTCTGCTTCGTGTCACTGATGATATAAGGTTAGCTATGGACCAAAGAAAATGCACCATCCTCACCCTATTTGATTTTTCTAAAGCATTCGATACTGTTGATCATACAGTCCTTCTGAATAAGTTGGCTATTCTTGGTTTCAGTCACAACTCGTTAGTTTGGTTTAAATCCTATCTATTAGGTAGGAAACAATGTGTATCTGTCGGTGACAAAAAGTCAACTTGGAAAAACGTTATGCATGGAGTACCACAAGGTTCAATTTTAGGCCCTCTCCTCTTCACTTTGTATGCTAATGACCTTTCTTCCATTATCAAATTCTCCAGTTTCCATACTTATGCAGACGACCTTCAAATCTATTTAAGCTGTCCCATAACAAAAATTAATGAAACAGTTGGAATAATGAATCAGGATATCAATTCGATAGTGGAATGGACAAAGAAAAATGGCCTTAAGCTTAATCCCATCAAAACACAACCCATTATAATTGGATATTCTCGTCTTATAAACAATATTGACCTTGAATCGATTCACAAAATTAGTGTAGACGGTAATGACATTCCTTACTGTAGCTCAGTTAAAAATTTAGGCATTATTATGAATAATACTCTTGACTGGTCAGAACAAGTGAACAAAACTTGTAAAAAGGTATTCTCAGCCATGCATGCATTGAAGAAAATGCACGATATCCTCCCTAGAAACATTAAATTATTATTGGTTCAATCTCTCATCTTCCCACATTTAATGTATTGTAATTCTGTTCTTAACGATATGCAAGTCACTCTGAATGATAAACTACAGCGTTGCCAAAATTATTGTCTACGTTTCGTCTACTCTCTCCAACGCCATGATCATATCACCCCAGCCCACATTGCTAGTTCAACATTAAAGCTTCCCGATCAGAGGCTTTTTCGAATAGTCAAGCTTGTTAGAGATATCTTGATATACGGTAATCCGAACTATTTTAAAGATGATTTCAAATTTGTCTCTGAAGGTAGGAGGATAGATGCTTCACATACTAGAACCGGAGAAAGTACTTTAAGGATACCCAATCATCGAACTACTATTTTCACAAAATCCTTCTTAGTCAGTGCCTGTCGTGCATGGAATGCACTTCCTGTTTCTATCAGGTCCATCGAGAGCCGAGCGAGCTTCATCCTAACTTTAAAAAAACATCTTTTGGAACAAATGACTGAAACTGTCCGGCCCTAGAACGATCACATGACATCCATCCCCCACCCATCCACAAATACAAACCTTTAAACCATGTTATAGAACGAATTGTATATATATATATATATTATATAAACTCATGTTATTTCAATTATCCACTGCATAATGCTGTATATTACTGAAAGTTGATAACCCTGATCTACTTTCAGCCTACTTCATTTTATTAATCAATTATTTGATCTTATCTACCTATATAATTATTTTACTCTATCAATTTTCTGTTTTTTTTCTCTTTAATATTCATATTGATTAAAACTTTTACAATATTTCCATTAATAAATAAATCCTTAGTTTAAATAACGAAATTAACGTTTTGGTAGAGAGTTAGTGGGGAGGATATTTTTAATATTGTTTCAAGTGAATCGAAATATTCAAAGTTTAAATTAATAAAAACAGTATCCACCAGACGGTAGTGCTAAAAAGAGACCTAGAGCTAAAAGTTCTTTCGTAATAAATTGAATTATCAATTTGTTTTTATTTGTGAAATTGTTCTCAAGTGAATCGAAATATTCGAAGCTGAATGAATAAGAACAGTATCTAACAATACTTTTCACCGGACGATAGTGCTAAGAAGAGTCCTCGTGCTAAAAGTTCGCCTGAGCTCGAAGAGATGGAACAGAAAAAGCGTGCTCCAGACCCAAGTGTTAAAGCTTCCGGTAATGTGAACTCAGACTTTATGAATCACTATTTGACCGTTTTGAAAAGCGGTTTAGTAAGGCTATGGATGAAAAACTCGCGCTGCTAGCTACAAAGGTGGATTTAAATGGTCTAATTGAAAAAGTGAATAAACTCTCTGTCGAGAATTAACAGTTAAGAAATCAAATTGTTGCTCAAAAAATTCAGAATAATCTCATAATCAGGAAGATGGAAAATTTTGAAACAGATCGAGAAGGAACAATATAATTTTTCGCGGGCTGAAATATGAATGTGCAACAGTGGATTACGTGAGAACTGTCAAAGACTTTTGTGTGAGTCATTTGGGGGCACGAGCAGGTACCTGGGTTAATCGAGCACATGCATTGGGCAAGAAAATAGATAACGGGCCAATCATTGCGCATTTTCCGGACGATCAGGACATCCATTTCATCACGAGAAACAGTAGGAAGCTGAAGGGTACACAGTTTGTGATTCATAAAGACTTTGCTTTCGACACAAGAAAACGACGATCAAAGCTTTTCCTGGTGCTTGGCGAGTTGAAGAAACAAGTTCCGGGAGTGAGAGGAGAGTATCGGTTGAAGTGGATCGTTTAATCGTGAATAGTCGGGTTTTCACGCTGGATGAGGAGAATGGACTGGTCTCGGAGGGAGAGGATGGGCTGCAGAAGATCGGGAGCATGTTCGATGAGAGTGTGATGCGGGCCGTGAGCGGGAGCATGTGTGATGAGGAGGAGCGAGGCGGCGAGGACGAAGACCGCAACCGCTGAGATAACGCCGTCAGTCCGTGTGAGAAGGGACAGTTGAGTATAGTAGCGTACAATGTGGCTGGATTAAGTGGTAAGATTGTTCAAGTATATAATTTTATTTGTAATTATGATGTTTTTGTACTATGGAGACGTTGTTGAAAGAGGAAGGCAATTGTATTTTGAAAACTGTTTTCCAGATTACAATTTATACTGGGAATTCGCAGTTGGAGAATCAAACTGAGGTAGAGCAAAGGGAGGAAAGTTAATAGAAATTAGTAAAAGAATAGAGAGTTTTTGTAAGGTAATCGATGCGCTTGAGAGGAAAGTTATTCACATGAATGCAGGACAACGGGATGAATATTATATAGTTCCAATTTACCTGAGTGGTGGAGGAGACATGGAATGGGAGAGAGAATTCAATACATTATGGGAGTTTATGATAGTGCAAGAGCATAATAGAAATAATATGATTTTAATGATTTTAATTGGAGATTTTAACGGTAGAATAGGAAATGGACAGGACATGTCGGAATTAACAGATGTAATAGAATTGGGAAATGCACTGAGTAATAAGCAAGAGTCAAAGGATGAGGTGATTAATATGAAAGGTAAGAAAATATTGGAGTTCTGTGAGGTTTTCAATTTCATCATTATGAATAGAAGGATAAGTGGAGATAGGTGGGGAGACTTTACTTTTATAGGCAGAGGGGCTTCCGTAATAGATCTATGTTGCATGGCTGTCGAATTAGCGCAAATAGTTGGAAAATTTTCTATTGTGCCAGAATTTTTATCTGATCATTTCCCAATTGAAGCTACGCTAATCACGGTTGATACTCTAGAAAGAGAGAGCACAATTTTACCACTCTTACCGGAGTTGAAATGGAAGGAAGCGAGGAAGAATGAATATATATCTAAACTCACCAATGCTTGTAGAGAAATAAATGGTCTTCCCGAGAGTAGTGAGGAGACTTATGAAGTATTAAATAATCTTGTATATAGAGCTGCAAATTATGTGCCCCAACCTGATAGAAGAGAGAAGGATGGAGAGAAAAGTGGTTCGACAAAGAGTGTGCGGTTATGAGGAAGCGAGTGTTCAGCCTATTGAATGTGTTTAGAAAATCAAATTCGGAGCAGGTGAGAGAAAATTATATGAAGGTAGTAAAGGAATACAAACTGCTATGTAAGAGTAAAAGGCAAGCGTATTACAGCGATATAAAAGAACAATTCAGAAGTGTCAAGGATTCCAGTGATTTGTGGGCTCTGATAGAGAAATTCAAGTGTAGAGAGTTCAAGATTTCGGGAACTGTGAGTGCTGATGATTGGGTTGAACACTTCAGACGAGTGTTTGGATCAGTTTGCGGGGTAGTCACATATTATGCGGCGAGGAATGTTGAAGATCAAACTCTTGACAAAGACATAGATATGAATGAATTGGAAAGTGCCTTCAAGACAATGCGCAACAATAAGGCTCCAGGTGATAACAGAGTTCCTGCTGAGTTTTACAAGAATGCGTCAAAAAATTACAAAGAGATTATTTTGACTTTTTCCAATGCCATCGTCAGAGGTGGACAGATACCAACAGGGTTTCCACGTTCAATTATATTTCCATTGCATAAAAAAGGTGATACTAATGAAGTAAATAATTATAGAGCCATATCTTTTATAAATGCTGTCGCTAAAGTATTTTCATTTATTTTACTGAGAAGGTTGCAGTTGTGGGAGGAAAGAGAAAAGATTATTAAAGAGAATCAGTGTGGCTTTCGGAGAGGTTATTCGGCTACTGATAATATTTTTGTTCTATTCAATATAGTAATGAAAACGTTGAATAGACCTATAAAGAAGTTGTACTGTTTCATTTTGGGCTACGATAGTATGGACATAGAGGCTTTATTTTTTAAACTGAGTGAATTGGGAGTGTCGACTAAATTTATTGCGATGTTGAGGAGTCTATATAGAAATACGAAGTCTCCTGTATGGCATGGCGTGGAGGGTAACTTAACAGAATACTTTGAAACCAGAAATGGATTAAAACAGGGATGCGTATTCTCCCCGTTGCTATTCACACTATTTTTGAATGATTTGAATGATGTTATTGGTGGAGGTATATTATGTTGGCAGAGGCTGATAAATTCGCTGTTATATTCTGATGACGTGGTATTGTTGTCTGAGAATCCTCGACATCTGCAGTCAATGATAAATAAGTTAAAGGGATATGCATAAGGTGGAATCTCACAGTGAACATGGCTAAATCCAAGATTGTAGTTTTCAGAAGAGGAGGACGATTGGGAGAAAGAGAGAAGTGGTACTATGGAAATGAAGTTATTGAAACAGTGAATGAGTACAGATACCTGCGAGTTGTTTTTTCATCAAGACTTGCCCTAACCGCACATTTTAAATGTAAGATAACAGCTGCCAGATTTGGGATTAATAGTGTATGGCGAAGACTTATTTTGAATGATGAAGGACCTCTGTCAATGAAATGAGGAATTTTTGATTCGATAAGTAAAGCAGTTGTAACATATGCAGCACAGGTATTGGGATATGCGGAGAGAGAAGAACTAGAAAAATTTCTGAGGTTGTTTGTCAAGAAAATATTTGGACTACCGTGTAATACGCCAAACTATATAGTATACTTAGTGATAGTAATCCTTTTTTAGGATTATTATTAGAGTTATTAGCTATAAAAGTAGTATTTTATCATAAACATGAGAAGCCGCAAGACTTTATGTATTATTAAGTAGTGCTTTGATCTATGCAGATGACTTAATTGATTGATTATTCTAAGATTTTTAAGAGGTTTTGTTTTACTTATTTATTCTTTCTCTCTTTTGTTTCTGTATATTATTTCTCTTTTTTAGATTACTGATGAATTAATTGAAAGTTGACTGTATTTTAATTCAATTTTATTTTTGTAGAGTACAAAGTAAGAGGTGACTCTATTTGAATTTCAAAGTTTTGGTTTTTTGTTCGTGAAGTTAATAATTATGTTGTTTGTATATTTTATAAGTCCAGCCACATTGACGCATACAAGGTCCCTTAAGAGGTGAATTTAAGAGTGTGAATTGCTTTTTAAAAGTTGAGTTACAATGTTTAGTTATGATAATACGAGAAATTAGTTAGGTATGAGAAGAAGGAGGAATTGGATAGGAATGATAGGGAGAAATAATTATTGAGTGAATTATGTAATCACAAGAACAATAATAATTATTCAATATGGTATAATGTATAATAAAGAAATCTATCTACTCGGCTGACGGCCTCGTCTAAGCCTAAAGAACTTTTATTTATGATGAAAAGAATGCTTGTTCAATTTATTTGTAAAATTTAGTTGAGTTTGAATTGAATTGGAGGTATATTTTCATTTTCTGTAATGTTGAAAGAAGTGCAAATAAAGTTCTGTTCTATTCTATTCAATTATTGTTCTCAAGTTAAAATGATACTTTCTCAGATAAAATTCACTATTCTCAACTACAAGTGATGACTTCTCAAATGCAATTGACTATTCTCATTTACATCTGACGTTTTCTCAAATACTAATGACTATTCTCAATTAATACTTTCTCAAATACAGTTGGAAAAGGTGTACTTCTCAGATAGGGAGGGTTGATAGGATAGGGTATCTTGGATAAGATAATGAATGAGGAATCAGAGTTGTGTGAGTAGTGAGTCCTTCCAGTTCATATTATTAAATAATCTAATTTGGGTAGCTGAAAGTTTCTCAACAATGCAACATAAAATGGAGTACGGTACTCTATCACTACCAGGAAGCTCATGGTATAGCAGTTCCGGAATCTCTATTTTTTTAAATAAGCACAAATAGCGAAAACGCAATGTAGACCAGGGGTTCCCAAAAAAATGTTTCTATGTACTCCCTCACCTACAAGAAATAATGTCGAGGACCACATCGGAATTTACAGTTGGGAGGCACTGTGAAACGTGTACTTTCTCGAATCCCAGTACTAATTAGCCTATATCCATACTTGGAATGTTTATTTGAATGTTAAATGATCAGTAGTAGAATTGGTAGGAAAACTGTAAGTGGAATATTGTATTATATATTAAATACCTGTCAGGCAGTTTAGGTTTATTACTTGGCATTTCAAAACCTTGATTCAATCCAGGCCAGAATAGAGTCTGTTTCTCAATTAAAGGATTGGTTCCAAGGAGAGATTGGATATGATAGACTATCATTTCCAATTATGTCATTTGAGAATCATTGATA